>NC_051075.1:25078714-25201214 GCF_004664715.2 Peromyscus leucopus | reverse complement strand
TGTTCACTGCTGTAAATTGTAAAGTCAAATGAAGGAGGCACTGTTGAAAATTAACCAGTATTTTTATCCCTCGAGTGCCCAATAGAGCACATTTTGGCTTCTGTAGCTGCTCAGCCTCCACCAGGGGTGCCAGCCCCCTCGACACACACCATCCCCCCCCCACCACAACATTACCCTTCTGATTTCTTCTCCTTTCACTCTCAAGCTTAAGTCCTACCTTCACAAAGGAAAATCAACCTGCTGACTATAGATTTTAAACACGATATCCATGTGGCCTGGAGGAGATGTGTTGGAAACCAGCTTCTCTCCGGGTCCAGTTCAACAAGATGTTGTCTGTCCACAGGCATTAAAACCCAGAGAATTGTCCTATCTGTTTAGTCCTGCTGCGTACTTAATGATCTGTAATTGTGTGTGTAGAAGAAGAGCCCGCAAATCACTGACCCAGCAAGACTGGGAGTGTGTTGTCACCGGAGGCCTAAAGTAGGATTTGAAAAGACTGTAAAATCCAGAGCAGCACCTGCCTGGTCCCCCCATTTGCTCATTTATAATAGCAAACCTCAAGCAAAAAGAGGTTCTGGAAAAGGGAAGATATCTTATTAAGGAGGCAGGGTTTTGATCCCACATAGATATCCAGTCAACAACTCAAACTTCACGGTTGCTTTGCGGGGGGATTGGGGATAATGTGTTTTGAGTGAGTATTAATGAGACTAAGTTCCTCTTGTGTGTAATGGGTCTGTCCGGGTGCATTCTTCCATGGAATCACTACATAAAATACAAATTAACCACACTACCCTAGTCTAATCATTGTAATCAGTTATGTTTTCATGTGTACATCACTGATCTATAAGGCTGTTGTAGTTCTTGTGTGTGGTTTAATTGCTTGTTTTTGCATATCTTGTGTGGTTGATGATGTTCTAGGAATCTTTTCCCCTAAAGGAGACTTTGTAAATTACTTTGTTTAGATGCTAATGATTGTATTTCATTAGTGGCCCTCTCATCCAGAATCATCTTTAAATGAATGAATATGCCATAATTAAAAATCTGAATTATGAATTACTTTGAAAGGAGACAACATTGTCCCGATTTCCCACTGCGACACAGTGTTATTTCAATTATGTAAATATGTTTAATCATTCCCCTTTTGTTTTTCTAATTATTTAATATTAATGTTGCTTTACCCCTTTATTGCTACAAGAAGGGATATGGCATCTTAAATGAGAGTACTTAGACAAGTGATACACAGATGACTAGATTAAAGCAGACATTTATCAGAATGCATAACCCATTTAAAAAACAAACATGCTATTAACATTCATACTAACATAGCAATGCTAGCTATAATTGCACTTCATGAATGTTTTGTCTGTGCAAATCTAATGTATTCACAATGAATAATTTCCAATTATTATATTTTTCCCTATAGAAAGTCTAAGTCTCCTGATAAAAGTTTTGATTATCTTGAGGTATACATCCGAACCCATCATAAGACTATCATTTTTCTACAGTATGACTGGACTTGACATATTGAACCTTTACCATTCTGTGTCCACATCTTCAAAGAGTGTTTGTAATGGGAGAGGGGGGAAATGTATTTTTAAGTTCCGTCTTGTTTTTTTTTTTTTTAACTCTCTCCCTGAAGTAGGAAAACTATTATGAAATACTTTCCTGTTCACCAGCTCTTATACAAGCCTTCAAGCATCTTCACTTACCATAGAAGCGTGAACCCAGTGTTGGAGAGCCCTGAAGGGTCAGTCCATGACAGTAAACTTTGTACTTCAGGCATCTTACTCAAACTGATTGCTGAAGCCTGGTTGGTCCTTTATAAAACACGGCATTGACTTCAATTTAGACATTTCTATTTTCATGTAGCTAGACTACCCAGGAGTATGTTCCTCTACCATTTAGTAATTTAGATACTTTCAATATTATTGCTAACTGACTCTTGAAATATAAGTGCCTTAATTATGTTGGTTTAATATTTTGTGCTTAAATATTGTTATTTGTAAACTAACAGTAGGAAATGCTATAACTTCCCCATGATTTGTTCTTATTTCGTTGCTACAATATAAAATGCTCTAGTTGTCTGGCTGTTAAGTTTTATTAATGACATTTGTAACATTAATATTATGATTTGAAAATACTTGGTCTTTTTCTGCAGATTAAAAGAGTGAGCAATCTTTAAAGACTTCCTTTTTCAGCTTCTATCTTTTCCTAATTTAAACCCTAGCGATCATGGAAACCAGAATGAGGATTTAATGTATCTGGTTGTAACTCACAAAAAAATGCAAATGACCTTGCATATTTCATCATGGACTACACTTACAAAATACTCAATTGCAAAACTATCATTTAGTATCATTCATGCACAGAAATAAAATTATAATTATATGCAAGTTATTAAGAAAATTGTACAAATTATTTTCTACTTTATCTAGTATTTGTTTTATTTCTCCAATCTTGGGATATAAGTAATTCTCCCCTAATTACAGGGAAGCTTTCTATTTAGAAAGTGTCTTGTGATTGACACATAGAACTTCAGGTTGTTAAAGCATGGGATGAAAACCCTCAAATTCTATGCAAGCAAAGAGTTATGCAGTCTTTCCTCTAGTCAGCGACACGATTATGTTAGGGAGTTTGGAATAATAGTCCAGGTTCAACTTTAATTATTTATTTTCTAATTATTTCTAATTAGAAATTGATTATTATTTCTAACTACTTATTATTAGAACCTAGTTTCTAATTATTTTCCCACACATATAACTGAAAATCCCGAAGCATGGCAGCACCAGTGTAGGGCAAACCCAAATAATCCCTTGAAAGCAGGATTTGAAGGGTGATGATAACACTGGCTTTGATTGGCTCAGTATTCTCTCAATGACTTAGGGGGGGGGGTGTCCACAAAAGGGAAATATATGGGATGGCAGGGGCAGGGGGGAGTTGAAAATTCACAGAAATCTGCAGTTCAGCTTTTAATCATGATTCTACACAATTTCTTAAAGTAGATGGTTAGGATTTTGTTCAATATGTATTATCTGGAAGAAAGATGAAGGGTCTTGGAAAAATCTATAACTGTACCATCAACTGAATCATTTGCCCTTTTCATTACAGGCTAGATGAAGAGTAAAAGTGAATCTGAAAACATATTCTCTGGGAAGCCAGAATTTCTATTGCCAGAGACTGAAGATGAGATAGGACAAAAGATGAGATTGAACACTTGGAGGGTGGTTTGTCCAGGACGCCAATCAAGGCAGGCGATGGGTGTCTAGCTTAAAGACATCTGTTTAGAACACAGAAAGAACACAACTGCTTTTCACTATATTAAAACGGCAGAGAAAGGTCGGCTTCCCAGTTCAAATCCTCAGACCAGCAGCCCCAGTGACTTGGTTCCAGCAGCAAACATTGTGTGGCAGGCCGAAGTCACACTTCAATCTGAACCTGGCGGGAATCCTGCATAATGCTGCTGTCAAACTGAGTCTGCGTATTCAATAGCCAGAGAGTGGGTCTGAACTTCAATCTTTAGAAAATCCCTCCCTAGTGGGTGCTAAATCCACAGAAAATGGCTTGGGAAAATGCAAGCTCATGCCATCCATCCATGGCAACTGGGGCAAAACCCGCACAGGGCACCGACATCCTTATTAGTCACCATGTATGCGAAAGCAAGGTGAAAGGTAATCATTTTTCTTTAATGAGTTTTCTTTGCTTCATTCAAAAATTTTAACAGAGTGCATACAATGACCAAAGAGCGTTTCTAAGGTCTTTGGAATGCCACATAATAAAATAATATTAAAAGCTCCAATTTTAAATATTAAAAACTCCAAATTCCATTTACTTAGCTTACTCTAACAGCATGTAAATGTGTTCAAGCGCTACACAATGGGTTGCATTGGTATATAGACTCTCGTGCACATTTTTATATACCTACATGGTAATTTTTAAACTCTCCCTTCAGCTTATATTTATTTTAGAAGAACTCAGGGTTTTCTTTTACACTGAATATTTATGATTTTCTTTCATTCTCAAAATTATCTCTAATTTCTCTCCAGCTTGTTGCTTCCCAATTACTCATTCCATTCTGCATGCCGAGATTTCCCGTTAGTCATCTGTCAAAGTCAATTCTTGATTCTATTTCTTATTCTGTTTAGGATTTTTAATCTCCTTATCTGTCTTTAGTTGAGATCAACTCCTCCAATCACTTTTCTTCTTTCTTTTCTTTTTCTTTTTCTTTTCAGGTTCTATCCTCTTTCATTTTTCTCCCCAGCATAATAGTTTTACTAATTTTTTGGGAGTTTTATACAATGCGTTCTATTCTCCCATGTCTACCCTCCCACCCTCGTTCCCCTCCCCACAAAAAAAAAAAAAAAAAAAAAAAAAAAAAAAAAAAAAAAAAAAAACCTTACCAAGTGACTTGTGTCATATACACTCATTGCAGCACAGCCAAACTCCCAGTGGCCAGCCTCTTAAAGAAAACTGAGTCCTTCCCCACCACACCCCTGCCAGACGCCATCAACAGTGAAGAGCAACACTTCAGCTTCTTTATCACAGTTTTTAAGGGCTCTCTTCAATGGCTTCCTGTCTGAACTGTTTCTTTTGGGGAGGGGGTGTTGTCACAGAAGTCTTCAATGTGTCTCATGTCTCGTTCTCAGTTATGGCTCTGCAGTCATCGATACCATGAAAAAGAAGCTTCCCTACCCATAGCGGTCAGCAGCAGCGCAGATCATGGACTTCCACATGATTTCTGGTGGCAGCACCAATCGCGGACAGCATCATGATCTCTGTGGGCAGCAGGGTCCATGGACATCAACATGGTTGTCAACAGCATGGACCAAGGACATCAATGTGGCTCCAATACATGTGCATATAGTTAGCACCAAATGGACTTGAGGGATTAATAATAATAATAATAATAATAATAATAATAATAATAATAACAATAACAATAACAATAATAATGAGGATATGAAGTCTATAGAAAGACAGGTTGAGTTCTTGGAGAATTGGAAGGAAGTAGTGAGGGTGCTATGATAAAATATATTATATACATGTATAGCATCTTTAAAAATAGATAATGTTTTTAAAAGTTATTTCTCTAGGGAAGCCACTGAGACAGGATTTCTGAATCAATGGCAAGTGTATACTGAATTTTGTAAGAAACTGCCAGATAATATTCCAAGGTGTGCTGCCCCATTGTGGATGTCCTGGAATGACATGGGGGGCTTTGGTTCGCTGCATTCAAGATTGGCACTCAGTGCTGGGTTTTTAATTTTAGCCATTCTAGTGGGTAAGAACTGAAAATTCAGTGTGGTCTGAATTCAAGTTTCTCTAATAGTTTGTGATGTTGAAAATTGTTTCATGTGCTTATTTAGATTAGACTATCTGATAAAGTGACTCTTCACATCTTTTGAATGTTCTTAATTGAATTTCTGGGTTCTGTATTGTTGAGCAGAAGAGTTCATATGCTCTTTGAATTTGTAGCTTTTCATTTTTTGTGTTAGTGTCTTTGCAGAATAATAGTTTGTGGGTTCTTTTTAAATAAAGTCTATCTTATCTACTTTTCTCTCTATGGCTTATGCTGTTGGTCATGTCTACAAATTCATGAGCAATCTCAAGATCATATGGACTTTTACTTTTTTCTTTTATAATTTTTGTAATTTTATATTTTACATTTAGATCTACTGTCCACTTCTAGCTCATTTTCAGAGGTGAGATTTATATCAAGGTTGATTTCATTTCATGGAGATGCCAAGTGTACAGCACCATTTGTTGAAAAGTCTATCAATCCTTTTCTCAATAAGTCATTTTTGCACCTTTGTCAAAATCAATTGATCCCATTTGTATGGATCTATGTCTGAACTCTTGACTCTGTACCATGTGTTTGTCTTAGATAACAGCATGTCACCTTACTATGGGAACATCACAGTAAGTTTCTTCAATTGAAAATATTTTTCATGTAATATATTCTGATCATGTTTTCCCCTCCCCCAACTCCTCCCAGATCATCTCCACTTCCCCACCCATCCAACTTGTGTTTTATATTTTATACAAGATTTTCCTTAATTTTCAAATTGTTTTAACTATGATTGTTTGGGTTTTGTTTCTTCTCCACACAAATTTTAAAATTAGTTATCTACAAAAAAAAAATCTTTCTACCATTTTGATTAAATGGACAGGTGCATTTAGGGGTATTTGATGTATTTACTATGTGAAATATTCCAACTCATGAACATGTATGCCTCCATTGATTTAGGCTTCCTTTGATTCTTTTCATCAGTGTTTTGTAATCTTCAGTATAAAAGTACTGTCCATGTTGTGCTGGCTCATTTTAGGACAATTACAAGCTAGAGTCATCAGAGAGGACGGAAATTGAGAAATAATAATAATAATAATAATTGAGAAAATGTCTCCGTAAGATGAGGCTGTAGGCTACCTTAATTAGTGTAGGGCATTTTCTTAATTAGTGATTCATGTGGGAGGGCCCAGTCCATTGTGGGTGGTATCATCCCAGGGCTGGTGGTCCTGGGTTCTATAAGAAAGCAGGATGAGCAAGCCTTGAGAAGCAAGCCAGTAAGCAGCCCCCCTCCATGGCCTCTGCATCAGCTGCTGCCTCCAGGTTCCTGCCCTGTTTGAGTTCCTGTCCTGACTTCCTTTGGTGATGAATTGTGATGTGGAAGTGTAAGCCAAGTAAACACTTTCCTCTCCAACTTGCTTTTGATCACGAGTATTTCATCATAGCAATAGTAACTCTGACTAAAACACACATTTTGGTGAACTTATACTCAAATAATACTCTATGGGTTGAGTGTTTGAGGTATTAAATGGTGTTGCTTCTTCTAAATTTTGTTTTTCTAATTAATATTGCTTTAGTATAAAAATTGATTTTGTATGTCTTGTATCTTGTAACGTTTACAAACTAACTTACAATGTTTACAAACTAACTTACAGTTTCTAAAAGTTTTTGTTAACTCCTTGGTGTTTTATAGATTAAAAACAGCTTATTTCTTCTTATTTGATGAGACAATCATTCTTTATATGACAATTTTACACAGGTATATAATAATTTTTGGTCATTTTTATTCCCCCATTATCTTCTTCCATCTCCTTCTTTCTTGTGTTTAAAACCTTCTCAACAAGTGTCCCTCCTACTGTGTGTGTTTGTGTGTGTATATGTATGTGTTTGTGTGTATTATGCATGCGTGTATATGTGTGTGTGTGTTTGTGTATATGTATGTGTGTGTTTGTGCAAATATGTATGTGTTTGTGTTTATGTATGTGTACATGTATATGTGTATGTGCATGTGTGTGTGTGTGTGTCTGTCTGTCTGTGCACGTGCACATGCATGTGTGTGTGTTTTCCACTGAGTTTAATTAAGGTTGCTTGAATGAGCATCAGTAGGTTATTTACTGGAACATGAATAATTTACTAGTGACTATACCACTAAGGAAAATAATATCTCTTTCCCCGACAGCAATTAACTGCCCATAGTCCCTTGGTTAGAAATGGAGCCTCATGAGCCCCTCCCTTACTTATGGTGAAATTTTCACATATAAGCTATTATTGGTAGAATGTTTAGCTACATTTAAGAAAGTAAAGAAGTTTCCTTTTTGCCAGATGTGATGGCACACATCTCTAATTGCAACAGGAGGGAAGCAGAGGCAGGAGGATCTCTGTGAGTTAAATTGAGGCCATCCTGTCTACATAGTGAGCCCCAGGACAGCCAGGACTACATAGAGAGACCCCGTTTAAAAAAAAAAAAAAAAAAAAAGGAAGAAGTTTCCATTTATGTTTTACAAAATGCTTTTATTTCCTCAAACTGATACAATCAATACAGGGTTTATTATGGAGCTTACTACATTGTCAATAAAGTGCATTATATTGATTGATTCCTAAATAATGAAGTAAACTTACACTTCCAAGCTAAACACTGCTTGGCTATTGTCAATTTGTCAATTATTATTACAATTATTATTATTATCATTATCATTAATCAACTCGATTAGGTAATTTTGCTAAGGGTTCCTACAGGTATGCATGTGAGAGTCGTTACTGTATAGTTTTCTCTTATTTTATAATGTAATTGTCTGATTTTTAGCAATGGGGTGATTACTATTGGCTCCATAATATGAGAAGTATTCCACTTTTACTTTCCTTGGTGTCTTCTGTCTAAAATTGGGAGAAAAGCAGCAATGCCTACTCTCCTTGCTCTCTAAGTAACACGCTGGGAATTTCACTGCAGGAAAAAAGGCAAAAGCTAACAGCACTCATCTGTACTTATAAAATAAGTGTTTAGAAGGCAGTTTATGGGGCAGTGGTTAACAGCAATGGTTGCTGCCTCAGAAGACCAGGATGGGATTCCCAGCATCCACATGCCCCTAACAACTGTCTGTAACTCCAGCCTTAGGAGATCCAACGCCCTCTTCTGGTCTCTGAAGGTACTGCATACATGTGGTACATGGACATCCAGGCCAGCCTAAGACCCAAAACAATTAAATAAAAATAAAAATTAACATTTTTAGAAGGCAGTTTATAATATGTGCATTTAGTAAAACAATAGTAGTAATAAAAGAAAGAATCCATGTGGTGAACAGGATTTCCATCTCCCCACTGGTCTCTGAAACATTTTATTCTTCATTTTTATTCTACATGTAAAACACTTCAACCCAAGGAGGAAAACTGAGTCTCACCTGGTCACTACATCCACCTCACACCCCAAAATCTCAAAGTAATAATACCAAGTAGTCTGAGGTAAGACTTCTATTGCAGAAGAGAAACAACTGGACTCCTGAATGAAGAGGCCTTTATCTCAGCAAGCCTCTGGATGAGGTGTGGTGGAGAAGGAAAAAGTAGTCTACAGTGAAAGTCAAAACCGAAACCAGGACGAGTTATTTTAACAGAGGGAGGGAGAGGGGGATAAAAATAAAAATATATTCAAAATTAAAACTGCATTTGGCTTTAGAAATCTTTTCATGATTTCAAATCTCTAGTCTTACAATGATCCCGATTGAGTTTGGGTCCTAGAAAAAAAAAAATGTTTTTCAAAACTTTGACTCACCTTCATAAGGAATATTTGTAAGTTTTATCTTTTACTTAGTGTGTGAAACAATTTCACTTATGAAAATGGACAGTTGGTTCATTTTTGTTTATTCCTTCATTTATTTCTGAGCGCTGAGAATAAACGTCCTATAATTTGTTAATTTGTAAATACTTTCACGTGTTGTTGTTACTATTTGTTATTGCTACATCATCCAAGGACCAGCCGTCAGTGAATGGCTGACTTGACTCACACCAAATACAAGGATAGGATGGAGCTTATATGGTTGTCTTCGTATGCTGCTTCCACGCAATGTCTTTGGTTTTATTTCACCGTCTGAGTCCAGTTCCATCTCCATATGCTACCATGAGTCAAAGCCATATATGTCAGGATAACGAGAGAAATCAGATGAAGCCAATCCTGGGAACTTTGGGCAGATTCCCCATTTGCTCATCCATCCATGGACGTCCGAACTGATCCTGCACCTTGGCTGTTGCAGGATCACTGACATACACACAAGCATGTAGGTGTCACCTTGATCCTGACGCCAATTCCTTCTGACAGATGACACTGGGATTGTTGGACAATATAGCAGTTCCATTTCCAGTTCTGGGGAGAGATTTCCTGCCTTTTTCCTTAATGATTAAACTAATTTTCTTTGTTACCGAAAGTGTGTGAGAATTCTCCTTCCTCGGTATCCTACTTTTGATATTCTGGTCCTTTTCATAGTAGCTAGGCTGAATGGGGTGAACTGATACCTTGAAGTTCTGATTTGTATTCACATATGAACTTTTTTTCATATTCTTATTGGCCTTTTGTGAGTCCTCTCTTGAGAACTGTCTGTTTAGGTGATTAACCCAACTTTTGGCTGGATTTTTTTAAACTGTTCCTTGAGTTCCTTACATATTCTAGAATTAGTCCCTTCTCAGATGAATAGCAGGCAAATATTTTCTCCTTTCCTGTAGGCTCTCTTAAGTCTGTTGTTTCCTTTGCTATAAACCATCTGTACAGAGTCTATCAATATGTGTATACATGTGTCTCAGGTGTGTGCGCTCTTGCAGAAGCCAGAGGTTGATAATGGGTGTCTTCCTCATCACTCAACCTTGCTGTTGTTTGTTTTTGTGTGTTTGAGACTGGGTCTGGCTGGCCTGGAACTTAAAATGTAGACCAGCTTGACTCAAACACACAAAGGTTCCTCCACCTCTGCCTCCTGGCCAGCGTGCTGGACATGCTCCAGCAATCCTCTTGTCTCCCCTGGACTCTCCACCCAGCTCAGAGGTCACAGGCACACATGGCCATGCTGGCTTTTACATCAGGACTGAAGACTGACGCACATCCCTATGGTTATAGAGCAAGCAACCCCACTTCCTGAGCCATCTCCCCAGCCCGAGTCTTGTGCTTTCTAGAGTTCCATCTCCCGTTTCTGCTTTTGTTTCTATTGCTCTTTACACAGATGTCCTGGGATGATCCTCTAGTGCTCCCCACAGCTTTGAGCCTTATGTTTAAATGTTGGATTTGCTTAGTGTTGTGATCAGTTAGTGGAGCCATTTAGGAGCTGAGGCAGGAGAATATGAGGATGAAGCCAGCTTGAGCTACACAGAAACTCAAGATTCTGCAAGGTTAAGTGGTTGGCCAACTCCGAGGGCCAGAAGTGGCTCTGGGTTTTCACTGGTCCTCCTCACCCTAACACCCTACTACTGTCAAGATCATTATTCTACCTTAAATGTTGTGCTTTATTTTGAAACACATCATAGCACAGAAGTGTGAAAATAGATTAATCTCTACTTGGTAGCATCTACCTTCTTCCCCTTCTTCTTCTTCTTCTTCTTCTTCTTCTTCTTCTTCTTCTTCTTCTTCTTCTTCTCCTCCTCCTCCTCCTCCTCCTCCTCCTCCTCCTCCTCCTCCTCCTCCTCCTCCTTCTCCTTCTTTTAGATAGGCTTAAATTTGTTTGCAAAGTCAAGCATCTTCAAAATTATTGCTTATTCCACAAGTAAAGATTAATGATGTTGTAACTATTTTCAAAAACAAGAAATACGTACATTCCCCAGGCTGTATATTTATACCATGTGGCAATGGGCCAATTACCTAACTCCCATAAACCTCACTCTTCTGACCTATAAAATCAAACAACAATAATCATGTCTTACCTAGGGCAACTTCTTGGATTTAAATGTGCCATTATTAGGCAGTCCACCTAATAACTGGTAGCAAATAGTACAAAACAGTGCTCAATCCAAGGGTGCTGGTAGCATTGTTGGAACTTTTTATTTGTTTGTCTTTATTTTGATTTTAGAAGGACTGGAAATTGAACACAGGGCCTTATGCAAAGCAAGTACTCTACCACTGAGCGACAGCCCTGTCCTTTGACTTGTCTGTCACAACATCCTCAACTAAATGATGGACCTCCACAAAGTGGTACTCGTATTAGGAAGTCTTCAGAAATAAGAAAAGAAAAGTGGGTTTTCTATTGGGAGGTATATGATACTCTATGTCAAAATACTTGGGCTTTACTTGGGGAGTTAGGGCCATTGCAGATTCATTCAGTAGAAGCTAAAACATCAAAGGAGGTGATCTAGGAAAATGACTTCAGAGACATGTGTGGAATGCATTAAAGAGATGGTTGTAAGGACTCTGGCCAGCTAGAACGGTGCTCTCTCCCTTTCCTCAACCACCGCTACTATAATGAAACTGGCAATTATGGACAAGAAGATCGTCTTAATTTTTAAGTTAAAGTTAACCTCTAACAGCTCTTGCCTTTAGTAATTGATCCATGAATAGTCTTTGTGGAACAAAAGAATGGACAAGCAATCAAAGAAACATAAAGAATCAAATGCAATTTTGAAGATGGCCTTGATTTAAAGAAAGCAATTTCTACGAGAATGTAGAAATACAATATAAAACTAGAATACTGATACTTCAAAAATAATCTCCAGCTTAATAACTTGTATAAAACTCACCTTATAGTAGAGTTGGAAGATTTTGTCTTTTTTTTTTAACCTAGAATTTTTATCATTTAAGCATGAGGACCATCAGTAGTAGAGTTTCAGGTCTGCAGATAAAAGCAAATGCATAATTATATTTAAATTACTATGAATTATGAATTTATTGATGCTTTTAAATAAATTGGTACTATTTAATAGCAACACACACATATGCGCACGCACATTAGAAGAGTATGTATGAACAGATTTAAAAGTATGTCATTTAATTAATTTACATACAATGACCAATATTTTTATAAATTCAAGGATCTCTTATAATAAATTCAGGGCCACCTAAGAGATTGAAACATCTAAGGTTTCTTATATAATAATACTACCTTCAGAAATATCAAGGGTACTTATCACTGGAAAACTCTGAAAAGAATGAAAAAGAAAACAAAATTCTCTTTTCAATACAGTGAAGCCATTAAGAACACCAGCAAGCAATATGGTTCTTGTAGTTCTTTTCAAATTGCAAGATTGTTCACCTACTCTCCTGCTCTCGTCCCACCTTCCATCAATATTTATTCTAGGAACCAATTGAAAATCTGAGGATCATCCATTTTATTCATTCTCTTGACATTTGTTGTGAGCTTAATATGTGCCGGGCACAGATAATGAGCTAACAGGCCCCAGTACTTTCCTCGCAGAGATTACATTCTAGAAGAAACAGACAATACTCCAAGGATAATACAAATAAAAGCGTCTTCTGATGGTACCAGGAGGGAGAAGTACGAACGGGGCACTGTATGCAGAGCAAGGGGGCCTGATATCGACTTTCACACTGGGAGTTGGACAAAGAAGAATTCCTTCCCTAAGTAAATGACCTCTGATCATTTTAAGGATGGGGAAAAAATGAGAAAAGAATTATAATGAGAAAAATATTATTGATGGGCAACTAAAAGGCCAGAATATCTGGCTTCAGCTATGAGATGGCTTCACAGACAGAATCAGACTGTCTGAGGATCTTGTGAGGTATGTCAAGGTATTTGGTCTTGACCAGAGAAGTTACAGGTGTTCCTTCTGGTCTTTCACTTTCTGTCTGTGGGATCAGGGCAGTTTGCCTGCTTTTTCCACACTTTGTATTCATCTTTTATGAAAAAAGGTAATAATTTATATCCCATATATTCCCTAAATGCATGTGATAATTATTAAATGAGATGGTATGTGTTGTCTTTAGTGAGTAGTGACGTGCTAGCTACATATTTCTAGTTAAGGAGGTAACGATATTTATAGCAAATGTTCTTCACCACTCCCTTTGCTTTACAATGGGTTTTATTTACTTTTACACAGGCCACCAATGAAATCCTTTCCTTCCATTCCACTGTCTCCTTCAGGATGAATACTCGGGAATCTTCCTTTGTGCTGTTTGGCTCACAGAAGAGCAGGAATCCTATGGGAACAGGAGAGAGAGGACTCCAACTTGTAGGACCAGTAGTTAAAGTGTTCAAGTACAGACAGCTAAGTGTCATGCCCAGTCAATAGGGGACTTGGTGGCTGCTGTGGGAATAAAGCACTTGTCACGTGCCAGTGAAACCAGCAATAAGCACAGTTTTCTTTAACTGCAAGGAGGGGTTCTGCATGTGAAGGCTGGACCAGCTCCAGCACAGATACCCTTCCTCTTTACATGGGCTCTTTCTCTCAAGCCCCCACCCCGACCCTTCTCTTTCTCTCAAGCTCCCACCCCAACTCTTCTCTTTCTCTCATTTTACACCCTCTGCCATGTGCCATCCCCTTCCCAGACTAGGAAATCTTTGACAAGTTCTCAGGAAATACGTCAATCAGAAACCTCAGTGTTTTAACACAATCAAGGTATTTGGTTGTTTGTCTGTTTGTTTTCCTCATCCACATCACAGTCTGGCATGGATTATGGGAACTTCTTAGGCAGCCATCCTCCAATCTCAGAGACTCAGACCGGGACACAGAATGACTCAATTCTCACTGAAGGTATCCCACAAGAAGCTAAGCAATTAAATACTGCAGAGTGCAACTGTGAATGATAGGTCGTCAACGTAAGGACCCTTTCATATTTACTTTCTTTCCAGTAAGCTATGCTCTTAGGATCTTTGATTGACAGCTGCCAGACCCTGTGTTCTGCTACTCTGAGTTGGAAGCAGCCTGCCTGGATGACAGGATGAGCTGTCACTGAGGTAACCCTGATGCTCTGAATACTGATGACCCCCTAAGAGGCTGTGCTCCAGCTGCAAGCACACTACAGCCTCGGCGGCGGCGTCTGTGTGCGTCGACTGCTGTGTCTGAGGTCTTGAGACCAGTCTGCACCTTTGTCTGAATCAATACCAAAGGCAGAAAACTTTACTTTAGCCAAGACAAGTTGAGTAATCTCCAAATGACCTCACCGACAGCTACCTGGAGGTCAGCTCAAAATCTTATTGAGAGCTGTGCTCATAAATCAAAGGGAGGAAGAATATGGCTTCCAGAGATTCAACAAATGGTGATTGACAGATTGGGCTATAAATGGGTTTGTGTTTGGTTTCATTGTTTTAGCAGGTGCTAAAGAATCTCTGAGATTGGAGGATGGCTGCCTAAGAAGCTCCCATAATCCATACCAGACTGTGATGTGGATGAGGAAAACAAACAAACTGAGCTGAACCCCTAACTCTGTGACTACGTCTTATTCTAGGCTGGTGATTGGTCCTTTTATGAGAGTTATGACTGGTCTTGCTAAAACCGGAAGCTGTGTTATGAGTTGTCTAAATTATAATCCTATATTCGCATGCAACACCCATGCCATAGCCCCTTCTGCCAACGATTAAGGTGTGTCCTACACTTTCAGGGTTAATCTTAGAGGTTTCCCTCCAATGTACTACATAACACACACACACACACACACACACACACACACACACACACACTGTAACATTAGACTCTAATAAGGACTGTTCTCAAATGGTTTTTGCCTGCTCGTGCTTTTTATTTCGGCACAATGCACTGAGCCTGCTGCGTGGAGAGCAGAGGAAGACAAGGAGGAAGCTGAAGGACTGTAACGCTCTGAGGTGGCTGGAGAAGTCCAAGAAGCAATGGCATGCAGACACTGGGGTAGCCAAGAAAAGCAGCAGAGGAACTAAGAAGGCAAGAGATGGCCCAGAAGTCGATACTACAGAAGACAGAAGCCGAGAAATGCCAAAGACAGAACTCCCAGCCAGCCATCTGTGACACGGCCAGTTTTATTTCATGGCTACACCATTCGGAATAAATGGTTCCCAAGGTCACCAAAGAATGGGAAGAGAAGTCTGGCAGTTAATACAGGATGCTTTAAAATCTAAAATGGAAACAGCACTAATTATTCTGACATGCATTCTCTTTTCTAAATTCAGCCATATCATTCCAAACCTTCTACAAGGGGGGGATAGACAATGCAGTCTTCCTGAGTGGAGAAACAGCAGGGCAACCCATAGTGTGATGTAAACAGAGCCCTGTGCTTACAAGTAGGTCAGGAAGACTTGCTCTGCCCAGGATGCTTTATATGCATCATCTGTCCCTCTGGTTCTGTGGAAGAGAAATGATGGAGACAATCAACACTCACACCTACAGCTTATTCTTACCATTCTCTGCTGATGACAGGGATTTTCTCCCCACTTTAAAATCGGAAAAATTAAGACTCAGAGAGCAACAGGGCACCAATGGCAGACCTAGACATGGCTGATGACGCTGAGTCCTAAGAAAAGAATTATAGGTTTCTCAGAGAATGGTCATTATTATTTTTAGAGAGATTTTTGTTTTATAATCTTTTAACAAATATTTTGAGACAGAGTCTTTCTTTGTAGCCCTGGCTATCCTGAAACTCAATGTGTAGGCCAGGCTGGCCTCGAACTCACAGAGATGCACCTGCCTCTCTGCCTTTGAATGCTGGGAGTAAAGGTAGATGCCACCACACCAGGCTTTTATTTTATAATCATGAAGTCAATTGACATCTTCTATTGGCTATAACAGTTACATAAACATAAAGCATACACAGACTCTGCCCTCCAGAAAACTATAGTAGCATAAGAGAGATGACATCTAAACAACCAAAATTAAAGCATTGATTATTTTATGATCACATAACTAAAATATTTGTGTGTGGTAGCATGGGTAAGGAACTTTCATATCTAAGACTCTGAAATTATTAAATATTCTTCAAGGATTTGGATGGAAGCCCAGTAATGAGAAATATTTTGAAAATGGAGTACATTTCTCTAAAACCCAATCATCTCTAATTGATCTCTCTAATAGACTGGAAAGCCCAATTTCACACGATTAAGAGAACAAAAGAGGAGCTCCGATGTCCATTTGGACCACCACTGAGGCGATGTAAAGACACAGAGAACAGCACCACGGAGAAATGACTTGTCATGCTCAGTTTTTCTTCCTTTAACAAAAGAGAATTTGAGTGCCATTCATTTATTGCCCAAACTACAAAATTTATCTAAAGCTGATAAGTGAAGTTAACTTTGAATTCCATCACTCAGTGGAATTACTCCACTGGAAACAGAGAACCCACACGCAGACACAGGTGTGCCAAAGCATTCACTTGCCGAAGTGTGTCCGCTGAGCATCAACAGAACTGGGAGCCGGGAGACATGCAAGATCCAGGTCCCTGTCCCAGACTCACTGAATTCGAATGTCACTTTAACAAGATCCTAGGTGGACCTGTATGTGCATCAAATTTTCAGAAGCACCTGGGAGAAGGGAGAAAATCCACATTTTAATGGAAATTTGAGGTAGTACTTACCAAGATCTACAGAGGTTTAACAGTCCCCAAACGTGGTTTCGCTTCAGAATATCACTTTGTATTTCATGGTTCCTCTCTACTTTGAAAATGGGATAAGAATTCCTTATGCTGATAGACAGTGGTTCTCAACCCAAGTAGGTAAATTTAAGCATTTCTGAAAACACGTGGCCATATAAAATTTTTGGATTCATGCAAATGGGACTAAGCAAAAGCAAGCATACACAAATCGACAAAAATGGGGAGACGTGCCTCCAGGCAGAGTGGTTTGTAACCTCAAATCCTGGGTATGCTCTGCTCACACTGGTGTTCTTTCATGGTTAAAGAAAGGACCAGGGGAAAAAAAATGAATGCAGAAATTAAAAAATATTAAGTGTGCAAAATTCCGTAGGCATTGGTGGCCCCGAACTACAGCAGCCTCAAGTTAGTACGAGCATCGGTGTTTCTCTTGAATATCTCTCTGCTGCTGCCTTGTAAAGGAGAGGGGAGCGGGGGAGTCACGAAGAAGCTCTGTTCCTAGAGAAGGGGATGCCCAAGGCCAGCAGTCCCCCATCCCATCATCGGGCCTCAAACGGGAGGCTTCTCACAGTTTGTCCCAGCCGTCACCTTGCCCACTGAGCCGCCCTTGCTAACGTGACACATCTTTTTAATTAGAGCAATTTGTTTCATGGGATGAGCGATCCCTTTCTCAAGATTCCACGCCTGCTGTTTCTGAACCCCTTCTCCTTGAGGGCCCTTCTGCACCAGTGAGCCTCCAGCGAGTCTTGCTTCCAAGAGAAACAGAGTGCTGCATTTCAATACTACAGACTACTTCAAAATCATGTTTTCATTTCCCAGAAAGAGGGTTTTTTTTTTCCCCATGCATTACAACTCAGAGCCTGCCAAAACCCAGGACCAAGAAACAAGTTCTGGAAAGAACTCCCTTCTGTCCTTTTGTTGAAGGGAAAAAGGCAGGTCAGAGAGTGGGCTAGGGTGCTGGGGAGAACACAGACAGGTCCACAGCCTGCGGTGCGCCTGCTGTGCACAGGTCTGGGCTCTGGTTCCAGGCAGGAAAGGGCAGGACCCCACCTGCTTCCACAGCCAATGGCAGCCTAGCTAGAGGTGGGCTGCTCTGTTGAGAACCCTCATCTATTCTCTCATTCTCTCATTCTCTCATTCTCTCTCTCTCTCTCTCTCTCTCTCTCTCTCTCTCTCTCTCTCTCTCTCTCTCTCTCCCTCTCTCTCTCTCCCCCTCCCCCCCGTGTGTGTGTGTGTGTGTGTGTGTGTGTGTGTGTGTGTGTGTGTGTGTGCGCGCCCGCGCGTGTGTGTTGGCAGTCAGAAAACAAGTGGCAGGAGTCAGTTCTCTGCTTCCACTAGGAGTCTCAGGCGGTCAAGCTTGGCCTTAAGTGTCTGTACCCGCTGAGCCATATTGCCAGCCCAAACCCCAAAACTTTACCCCTCTACTCCACACCCACTCTCTTCGACTCCGCCCCGCTGGGAAAGCCTTAAAGATTTTACTTCAGAATAGGCTCCACGGGGAGTTAAGCATTGCACCTCTAAATAATAAGAGATGATGAAATAGAACACTTCCCCTCTGAAGAGTCTCGACTGCGGTCGGCTCTGTATTTTCAATTGCCCACAGAGATGTTTTAATTTAACATTTGGTGGTAAGCATCCCTTGAAAGAAGACGATAAATCTGCAGATCTACATTTTAAATTGAAGTGGTTGCTGCACATTCCCCTGGTTCCGTGGCATTTTATTTTAGACTCCGTGCTTCTTCATTACTTTAGGGAGAGGGAAATTTACAGAGCATACAGTAGGCAAGGATTATTAATGTTTGTCTGTTTGTTGAGATGAGGTCTCACTATATGTATCCCAGGCTAACCTCCAATTCATCCCCTAGCCGGAGTCTCCATAGTGCTGGGTCACAGGCCGGCACTACCATGCCCAGCTAGAACTAATCAGTGTTTTACAAAAGAGGTTTTCGCTGGTTTCTTTGGTAACTATAAACCTCATTTTACTTTACTGGTTTCAGATTAGGCTAAGAGAGTATTACAGAATAATCTCCTGGCATTAGCAATAGCTGAAGAAAATCAAATCTAATAAAAAGTATAAAGAGGAAATTCTTGCTATTATGCACTTGAGAATGAACAATGTCCAGCGTCTGTTAGTCCCCAGTATTACTGGATTACAGAAGTCTAATCTAGTAACCCCGCCCTGGCATTCCAGCCTCCGATCTTGTTGTTTGGGGGTTGTGTTTGGAGTTTTGAAGTGTCTAAGTACCTCACAGAGCTAGGGCAGCTACCACTAAGCTACGTCTTAGCTCTAGATGTGGGTTCTAAAAACAAGCCATTGAACACTGCCTCAGCCACACTCTGGGTTAGCCAACCCTCTCCGGAAATAGACAACTGGGAATTGAGGGAGGATGCCTGGGCCTGACCACTGGGACACACTGCCACCACAAGAACAAACACTTCTGTGGAAGCCCAGGCAAAGCCATTCACAGAGGCTGAAGAGAGGTTGGACGCTGCCCTCATACAGTGCAGGCACCTCTCGCTCAAAGATCCCAAATGCTTCCAAATCTGAAACTGTGAGCAACAGCATGTTGTTACCCGCAGAAACTCCCCAAGGCGGCTTTATGAAATGACTGGTAGTCCAAATGCAGGTGCACCAAAAATAGCCCCTGAAGCTATTTTCAAGCTATGTGTATAAGATATGTATTAGACACAAATAAGCTTATACTTGATCTAATCCCCAATATATTAAATATATTCCAAAATCCCAGATACCCGAAACACTCCTATCCCAAAGCTGCTTTGAGGATACTGTTCAACATACATCTGAGCAAAGAAAAAACAGAAAATCATCGCTAATATTTACTGGGTATTTAGATATTTATGGTGAGCATTTTACATGCTTCCTCTCATTTCTTACAACCCTGGTAGGTAGATACCATTATTATTCAAGTACCCATTTCACTAGTTTAAAGAGAAAAACCCGAGGTATAGAGAAAGACTATATTGGTGGCTGAAGACCACAGGATAGATTTGAACTCAACCCTAAGAACCAGCCCAGAACCTGAGGTCTCACCACGCTGCCAATTAACATGTTAGAAAAGGTAGTTTAATTTGCAAGCAAAGCCGAGTGGACAAAGGGGATACTTCGTGACACACTGTAGCTCCCAATGCCACTAAAGAGGTGTTGGAGAGGCGGGGAAGATGGAGGATGGAAGTGGGTTTCTCAGTTTCTTTGCTTTGTTTTCTTTTCAATTAATATTTTTTAATTTTCCTTTGGGGGAATGATACAGGGGTGAGGGATGGATATGGAGGGAAATGAGTGGGATTGGGGTGCATGATGTGAAATTCCCAAAGAATACATTTTTTAAAATAAAAAAAAAGAGGAAAGAAAAGAAAAGATAGTTTAAATCTAAGTATTCAAAGTTTCTTCAATGCAGAATTTGGGGTTATCTCAAAAAACTTACACATTATCATGCAAATAATTTATCTTTCTTTATGTTAAAACTGCTAATATAAGCAATAGAATCCATTCATTTCTTTCACATTCCACATTTAAATCACTAAGTTAGTGACTTTGGGAGGCCTCCTGTCATTAACAAATATTTGAAAGACACATTTTTAAAATAAGAGCATTGTCTAGTCTAGATCTTTAACTCCAGTAAATATTCACTGCCAGTCAGCAGCCCTAACTCTCTTCATCAAGTCCAGCCCAAGTCCAGGAGCATCCGATCTCAAACAGGCAAGACTCCAGGAAGACAAGGTAGCAGAAACAAGACAGCAGGCTAAAAAGACTCTCGCACTCTTTGTTAGGCGATGTCCTTCTCTCAGTGAATTTAATCAAGACAACGCCGTCCTTACTTTTTAAATAATGTATTTGAAGATGATAAATTTTTCACGGAAGCATCTAAACCTTGAGTGGGTAGAACAGACTCTTATTTCCCCTGAGTGGCTAGAACAATCTCTCACGTGAGCACCTAAACACTGATTTAGATAATTTGAATGCCATACGCGTCAAAGCACTCCAACCTAACACTTCCTTTGAAGTCACAACAATCAGGGGTGGGTTTTTTTTTTTTTTTTTTTTTGGATATTTTGTTTTGTTTTGGGTTGTTTTTTTTTTTGTTTGTAGCATCACTTTATAGCACTTTACTTTGGACAAGTGCTTTACAATTATTTCTACTTTTAGTTAACTGCTAGCTATTTATTTAAATATAGACAGATACACAAAATTCAATCAACCCAATCCTAAGAGATTGAAACTTACTCCAAAATCACAAACAAATGTGTAAGTATGAGAAAAATAAGACAGACAAGTGATAGAGAAACATATACAAATTAAATACTGTCTTTAGGGATTTAGCAGTCACATCCATATATTGCTAGTCATAATATGAATGAATGAAAAACCAGTAATTACATGTGAATTAATACTGATGGAGAAGTGTGTGTCGCACTGGTCATCAACCAGTGGCCATTCTCTTTTTACACTTCCCAACTTCACTTACAGCTAGAAATAGTATCATGACTAAGTTCAGGGCAGTGGAATGGGAACTGAAATACTGTATCACGAATAGCTGCTGATTCATCTTTCTCTTTCAACAGCTCCAAATATCAGTCATTGAAGCAGCCATCCTGGATGTCCCTCCATGGTTCCTGCTTCAAGCTTCTGCCTTTGAGTTCCTGCCTTGACTTCCCTCAGTGACAGACTATAACCTGTAAGCTAAAAATAAGGTCCACCCTCCCCCAGGTTACTATTGATCATGATGTTTATCATGACAGAGACCAGATTAGAACGTCATAACTGATACATAAGAGAAACCACAGAGAGAGGAAGAGAGCATGAGATTAGCTTAACTAGTCCTTGACAGCAGAGGAAGTGATGGTTATAAGAACTTTTAAAAGAAAGTAACTGGCCGGGCGGTGGTGGCGCACGCCTTTAATCCCAGCACTCGGGAGGCAGAGCCAGGCGGATCTCTGTGAGTTCGAGGCCAGCCTGGGCTACCAAGTGAGTTCCAGGAAAGGCGCAAAGCTACACAGAGAAACCCTGTCTCGAAAAAACCAAATAAATAAATAAATAAATAAATAAATAAATAAAATAAAAGGAAGTAACTGGAAACACAACAGAAATGATGCCCGTAGAAGTGATGTTCAGGTTCCATCTGCCCAGACACTCAGAAACCACTACAACTATGGTCCAGAGACGTCTACCTACTTCCCTGGCTGGCAACGGAAATCAGTGCATCCGAGTGGTGATGGCTTCATCATAGAATACACCCAACTCCAAAGTAGTCTGTGATGTCGGCCATGTCTAGCAGGGTTGTAGTCCCTGCCACAGCCCCAGATGGTGTGTGCAGCTGTGAAGGTGAAGCTGAAACCGAAATGGAGAGCTTAGTGTGTTGAAGATAATCGCAACATGGAATGTCTGCAAAAGAGAGCTTCAGGAAGCAAGGGGAGCCAGTCAAACAGAGTGGGTGCAAAGCCGTAGTGCAGGACTGCCCAAGCCCACTAGAGTGCAATTCACACTGCGACATGCCATGGCTACCTGTCATGGTGCTAGGAAACGTAATGTTTGCCCTAGAAGGGCATCAGTGTCACTTAGGTCCCATCCTCATTTCTCTGTCCCATTCCTCCATGTTTGGAACGATAATAACTGCTGTGTATAATTATATATTGGAAGGATGTAAGTTGTTTGCAATTTTTGTCGGGGATCTTAGCTAAGAGTTCACCTTGACCCTCAGAAGAGACTTTGAACTTTTGAACAGTGTTGTTGGTGTTAATACCATAGACTCCAAGAGACAGACTAACTGCATTTTGCGTCATGAGATGGGCACAAGCCTCTTAAGGATCTAGTGTAGACCAATATGGTTTAAATGGACGTGTATTACTGTCAGATTAACAAGGGGAGGATTCATGATGGTTAATTTTTATTGTCAAGTTTAAGAACTGCCTACAAGATTAATGAGGGATACCTCCAAACGAATCCATGATCAGGTTTCCAGTGATGACTCCTGAGAAGGAAAGACCCATCCCAAATGTGTATGGCAGCATCCCCTAGGCTGGGAACCCAGATGGGACACCAGGGAGAAAAGAAAAGTTAGCTGAGTGCGTGCATCCCACCCGCTCGGCCTCCTGGCCCACTCTGCCATGCCCTGTCTGCCATGATATGACCAAATCCCCTGAAGTTGTGAGCCAAAAGAAATCCTTCCTCCTCTTAAGGTTTCCTGTCACTGATGATAAAAATAACTAACACAGTTTGTAAGTACCATGAAGTCATCTAGGGATATTCTTAAACTCATACTACAGAATGTATTGCCAATATCTTTGTCCCAATTATCCTCAAGTATGCAATTTGCTGTTTCTGAGAAATCCAAGCACAACTTTAACATCTGAGCCTATTTGGTAATCTGTGAAAACTTAGACCTACGGAACATTTTTGTTTTCAATGTGGATTTAACAGGAATTCATTTGGCATCTGGTCTGTGTCTGGAGCTCTTTATTTCCAAATAGTGTCCAAATGAAGCTGACAGCAGCGACCCCAGTGACAAGGTGAGGAAGCTAAGTAACAATTATGTGATCTGCCCAGGATTACACAGGCTGGTAATTAGCAGCTTGGACTCACACCCAGTTCTCCTGACTCAGCAAGCAGTTCTCTCTGAAAGCTCTACTCCACTGCCTCATCCTTCTCAGATACATTTGTACATGTCCAGCCTCAAGCCCAAATGAGATAAAAACAAAACCCACAAACAACAATCATGAAGTAATGACTTCAGGCACTGGGAAGAAGAACACAAAGAGCAGTCTCAGCCAGGAGATAAGGACCAGGAAAGATCATAAATAAAGAAGGCAGCTCCTCTCCGTTTGAAAACTAGAAAATGTTTCTAAGATGAAAAAACAGCACTTGGACACCACTATTACCATAAAATGGTCATCCACTCTTGAAAACTGTCACCTAGGACAACATAACTCATCGGAATAGGTCTAGATAGATTCTGTTCAGAGTCAAAGGTACCACCAAAGATGATAAGAACAAACGTCAGAGTCGGGGACTGTCCAGATGTATAGGGCTTTGGGTAGCTGAATTAACAGTACATATCTCCACAAAACACCTACTGAAAGGGCCATCCCATGTGCTCAACCTCAGTTTCTTGATCAAGTGGCCCAGGGGAAGAAAAGCCCTCTTTTCAGTCTCCAATTTAGTGTTGTGTTATCTGCTATTTGCTACATGAGTTGATCTACTCAAAGCTAAAGAGAAAAAGTTAGAAAAAAAAATTAGAGTGAAACTGATTAAATTAGTAATCTATGCAATTCTCAGCCCTGATAGTTGAAATACAACCATATCTAGAAAGTTCAGGTAGTACATAATTATCAATTTGGCTTCAGATCTGAAATAAAACTTCCTACTTTCCAGATAGGGCAATTTGGTATGAGACCACAAATAAGTCTCGCTATAGGGAAGTTATTGTTGGAAGTGAATAGTTTAAAATTTATGATTCCAATAAGTGTCATGACTTCACTTAAACCAATCATTCTCACCTTTCCACAATGAAAACCACAATTCCAATTAAGAGGCAACCAACCGGGACAGTGACACAACCCTGGAGCTCCAGCTGTCTAGAGGATAAGGTAGGAAGATCATTTGAGCCCAGGAGTTTCAGACCAGCCTGGCTCATAGCAAGGCCTCATATCAAGAGCAAAACAAGCAGGTCATGTAAGAAGTATCACCATCATCTCTTTGCCCACTGACGCACTAAAGCTAATTTTGCCTTCTGCAAAATAAAGTCTTGCAGAGTCTTAAACACCTAAGAGTTCAGTGGTAAGTTAAGAAATGCTGTGTTATAAGTCTCCCTCCCACTGAGTACTAAATAAAGGTGGGGGACATAAAATGAAGGCAGGAAACAAGCTGGGTCATGTAGAAAGTCCTATGTGGGATGCCCTTCATTGGACCAGAGAGCAGAGAGGCCCCTCCCATCCAGGGTGTCAAGAGCACACCCTTGATTCTCAGTGCTTCTGATGAAGTTTCCGCTTCAATAGGACAACGGCTTTCTATCAAAGAGTGTCATAACATCTTATCAAAGAATGTCATAACACAGAACCCTCATAATTGGTATGGAGAGCTCTGCAAGAGTATAGTAGTTGTAAGCCATAGCATCACCTCTCTTTAGGGAGAGGGAACAAAATTGAATACACAGGGAGACAGGAAGATAATTAATTGCCTTCTTGGCAACCCACCACTCTACTGCCAGTGGGATCATTGTGACAAGTGAGGAAATTCGAGTCAAAATATTTAACTCAGCCACTTACTTAAGTGGTAGACCCAATTTTAGGCAACCCCCCGTTAGGGTGCTGATAGAGAAAAGACTTCAATTCGTTTTTTTCTGCAGTAGCACATGTATCTGTTGGCATCTACAGTGTTGTGAGTTCTCTATGAGGTATGCATCTGACTTTAATGTATATATGTAAGTATTTCTATCAATGCAAGAAAGGGATGATAAGTGGAGAGAATTACATTATACTAGATAGCCCCAGGAAAACACAGAAACTAAACCAAAAATAAGAGTGAATTAGAGAAGCAATGTTGGAGGAAGTAGGTAAATGTCATGTACCCTGAAATGATCATGACACAAGATGTACATGCGCTGAAACTTCACATTGTATCCCATCCATTTGCAGCATGGCCAAAGCAAAACAACACAGAATAGATTAGTCCTGGACGGCTTTCAAAATGACCACGCACAAAGTGATCCTATAAGGAGTGTTAAGAAGGTAAAACAGCCAACGTTCTAACGAAATGCTGGTTATAACAACCGATCCACTCAGACTCAACCTAGTAAAGCCTAATGATGTGACTATATGCCGAGGCAGGACATTCTGTGGCTTAATGTTCAAAGTTTGTGGTGGAAGATGAAAGAGACCCTAGGGAATGAGCAAGGAGTAGGAAAGGGAAGGAGAAATGTAAGAGCATGTGTCTTGTGTTAACTAAGCCCAGGTCTGCAGCTGTTCTCTGAGCCAAACCCTGACAGAGCCTGCTGACAGGATTCTCTGAGAATCAAGGACTCCCTAGTGAAAATACACCAAATGTATTTCCTTCTTTGCTTTTCAACACATGCACAATAAAACACAAACATTAATAAGTATGCATTTTGATGATTTAGACAGATTCGTGCATCATCGCAGTCAAGATACAGAACATTCCCATCATCCCAGAGAGTTCCCTCAAGCGCGTCATAGTCCCATGACACGTCTCAAGCAATCACTGCCATGTTCTGCTCCTGTTAATGGTTGCAGTTCCGTGATTTCTGTAGAAGTAGACGTATGTGTGTACCTTTATGCTTATACCTTTTCTTGTTAAGAAAAAAAAAAACTTAAATTCCTCCATATTGTTTGCAGCAGTATCTGATTCTTCTGTCTTACTGAGAACTTCAGTGACCAAGTATGTGAGAATGTGTTTGTCCATTCACCCGTCACATATCTGAGCTGCTTCCAGATTCAGACTATCATCAGTAACATTGCTACACATGGTGAAGGTTTTGTGTGGGTACGTGCTTTCCTCTCTCCCAGATAAATGCTTAGGGGGAGACTGCTGAGTCACAAAATAATTGTCCCTTTATAAGGAACTACAAAGGCAGTGCTTTCCCACCAGCAGTATGTGAGAGTCCCAGTTACTTCACATTCTCACCAATACTCAACGCGGTATCTTCAGCTTTAGCTATTCTAGTGTGTATGGTAGCACTTCATTGTGATTTAATTTGCATTGTCTTGACTAACAATGTTGAGCATCTTTTTATCCCCTTATTGCCCATTCATATGTCTTTTTATGAAGTGTCTGTTAAAATCTTTTGTTCGTTTCTTAAATTAGATTGGTTCCTGCTATGTTGACTTCAACTTTTTACTAAGGATGACAGCACTTCTGGTCAATTTGATTTAGAGCTAGTAATTGGAGCCTCTCTGATGGCACTACTAAGCTCGAAATTATTAACCAAGTTTTAAGTGACAGGGTCAAGGATGCATGGAATGCATAAACCATATCATATCACTGTCATGCTTCAACTCTTCCAATGGCTTCCCATGGTGATTCAAATAAAATCCAAGCTCTTCATGTTGGCGCCCAAAGCCCCCTGTGGTCCTAGCATCTGTTATTATCTAAAATCATTCTATATCTTAATATGTATGTTGCCTGTTTCTCCTCCATTGGATTTAATGTCTCACGAGCACAGGAACTTTTCTTGGTCATTGATTTAGCATTAGAATCAATCAGTGATGCCAAGAACACAGCGTTTATTCACTAGCTGTTCTTTTGAAAGTGATTCTTTGCCTCTCATCTGTTTCTTCAAAGAAAAGTTTGCAATCTCTGGAATCAAAGCAGCATTCCCTTGAAATATTGAGAGCTGCTGAAGAGAACATCCAAAGTGCCTCCATATGAAGGCATCCGTCTCCCCAGTCCAGTCGCAAGCAAGAGTGATTTGATTTGTGGGATGATGTAGGCAAGAGAAAGGGGGTAGCTTTTCAGCAGAGGGAGAGCAGCGTGGTTTTTATATCATTTCACAGACAATCAGTTTCTCTTGGATGGCCCTGTGGTTAGAAGTCTGCACTTAGACAACAGCCTCTTCAGTGGCACAAAGATTCAGCTTGCTTGCTTTCCTGGCCATGTTCCCATCTTGTAAATCTCACTTTGGAACTCAAGAGATAGATAGCTCAATTGCCTTGCAGAAACATGATTCAGGTTCCTAGCAGCTCCTGTAAACTCCATCGCCAGGGCATAAAACTTGGATGCTGTGGGCACCTGCTCTCTCTCTCTCTCTTTCTCTCTCTCTCTCTCTCTCTCTCTCTCTCTCTCTCTCTCTCTCTCACACACACACACACACACACACACACACACACACACACACACACACACACACACTGGGGGGGAAGGGACGGAGGGAGGGAGAGAGATACATATATACATAATTTAAAAATAATAAAAAGTCTTTAAATCTCAGTTTTATTCCTTCTAGTTTGTGATCTGATCACCTTGATCCTTTATAAAAGACTTTAAACTTCATTTTATATTTTAAATTGGAGATTTGGGGCAAGAAGCAGTGCTTTTCATCTCCTTCTCCCACTGATTCTCCTCTCATGAAAAGATCATTGATAGTGGCTGGGCATGATAGTGGACTCCTTTAATCCCAGAACTTGGAAGGCAGAGACAGGAGGATCTCTGAGTTGAGGGCCAGTTTAGTCTACATAGTAAATTCTAGATCAGCTAAGGCTACACAGCAAGACTTTGCCTCAAAAAAAAAAAAGATGATGGATAGATAGGTAAATGATAGATAGGTAGATAGATAGATAGATACATAGATACATAGATAGATAGATAGACAGACAGACAGACAGATAAATGGCAGAGTATTTTATTTGTTTGTTTGAAAGCACCTTTAAGAGACCATGGCTGGTACTCAAACAGAACTGCCTCCATAAGGCTCATGCTTCATTTCCAATGCCAAATGTAGAGAACACTCATTCTCTTCTCAAATTCCAACTAATGAGCAAAGGCCCCAACTTCCAATTATTATTATAGATTATTATTAATTATATAAGCTACACGAACCTTTACACTTTCTATGTAAGGATCAAGTCAAAAAGGGAATTTAAGCCAGTCAGTGATGGAGCAGGCCCTTAATCCCAGCACTCAGGAGGCAGAGGCAGGTGGATCTCTGTAAGCTCAAGGCCAGCCTGGTCTACAGAGCGAGTTCCAAGACAGCCAGGGTGACATAGAGAAACTCTGTCTCAAAAACCAAACAAACAAAAAAGGGAATTTCAAGCTAAATACTCTTGTTTTGAATTAATCTTATAAGTAAGTTAAAACTCCATCTTTAAAATTCCCTCTATAGAGTCCATTTGTGCATTTAGTCATCTATTCCAAAAGTGACTATGAACCATATTGTGTGCTAGATACCACATGTGAATAGGAGCAAGCAGAGGCTGACACACCCACCACTGAGCACAGAGCTCCACCTCCTATCCTGTCGTCTTTTGCTCTTATGGACATGGTGTGTTGTTACCAGGCTCCTCTAGGGAAGCAGAACTATAACGAGTGCACACAGAGGAGTTTGTCTTAAAGAGTTGGCTTGGCCTATCATAGAGACTGGAGAATTCATATTCTGAAAGGGGGCAGCAGGCTGGAGATCCAGAGAAGAGCTGCAATTTGAGTCTGCACCTGCCTGGCGGCAGAATGTCCTTTCCCTGAGGAAAGACAGCCTTTTTAAAGATTGGAGCCTTGACTGATTTGGATGACGCCCACCTGTGTTATGGATATTTACTTACTTTATTCAAAGTCTACTGATTTAAAGATTAATCTCCTGGACTGAGTCTACCAGGTTGATCGCAGTCCTCGGGGGTAGGACTTGTCCTGGAGGAGGTGGGAATGGAGGGTAGGCTGGGGGTAAGGGGAGGGCGTGGGAGGGGGGAGAATAGGGGAACCCATGGCTGATATGTAGAACTGAATGGTATTGTAAAATATATATATATATGATTAATCTCATCTAAAAAGGAAGAGGAGGAGGAGGAACTATCTACCTTCAAAGAAACATCTAGAACAATTTGACCAAATACGTACACATCTAGAAACAAGCACATAAAACTCACCATCTGCCGGGCGGTGGTGGCGCACGCCTTTAATCCCAGCACTCGGGAGGCAGAGCCAGGCGGATCTCTGTGAGTTCGAGGCCAGCCTGGTCTACCAAGTGAGTCCCAGGAAAGGCGCAAAGCTACACAGAGAAACCCTGTCTTGAAAAAAACCAAAAAAAAAAAAAAAAAAAAAAAAGAGTTAAAAAAAAAAAAACTCACCATCTATACACAAAGCAGCCAGAGAACAATATAAACTTCATATTTCAAGTGAGGAGTCCTACCATGGGTGAAAAGAAAGGTACTAATGTTTACAGGCAGTGACTAGTAGTCAGAACTTCTGCAAACTCTGCTCAAGACATTAACTTTTAGCAGATATTATATCTATGTTTAAGTTGAGGAAGATAAGGCCCAGAGAGGCATATAAGCTGTCCAAAATCACTCAGCACATATTCTAAGACAGGTCAGCATGGCAACAAAGCCCCGAAAGTTAGAGAGGAAGAATATTCCAGAAATACAAGGAAGGTAGCTGTGGAGCCCAAACAAGCTTGACTGGGTAACTTTAAATCTTCTTCCTGTGCAGTGAAGGCGCTCCTTCTTTTTCCTAACCCATGATGTCATACCCTAAGATTTCACTGATTCTTTATAATTGTTCATCATCCTTAAGAATAGCTCAGTGGTAGAGTGCTTGCCTGGTGTCCAAGCCTCAGGACCACGTAGGAAGTAAAGGAAAGAAAGTATATGCATCTGTAAATAAGCAAGATGCACATGATATAGAAAGATAAGATTTGGCTCCCAATCCAGGGTATGTTTCATGAAATCTTTAAACCAACAGTCATTATTATTAGAAACAATGTTTTTTGTCTCCAATTTGGTTCTTGTTTTTAATCGAAACAAATTGTGTTGTTTTAAATAGAATGTCATGATCGCTTTCAATCTTTAGAGCATACTTTACCGTGAACATTATATATACACCCTCATACATGTAGCTCATCATTTTCTATGGCAAATATTTATAACTAGAAGTATTTTATCAAAATGGCACATCAGTGTAGTTTAGGTTTTTCTTCCTATGGCACTGATGGCAATGCCTGCCTTCATATATGTGGATGGCTTTGTGATGGTCTATTCTATAAAATATCTAGTCAAGAGTGTGGTCCATTTTTTTCTATTAAGTTGCTCATGTTTTATAATAAATTTGAGTGAACTACATATACATTATAGATACAATATGTATTTTGTAAACATCTCCCAGTTTCTGGCTTGGTTTTTTATTCTATTGATATTGTCTTGTGCTGAACAAGTCTTTAATTTCAACATAGCCATTTAGAGTCAATGCTTTTCCAGTCCTATTCAAATATGTTTATTCACCTAAGGGCATGAAGGTAATCTGTTTGTTTTTTTTTCTAGAAGGTTCTGCTTTTATACCGCTAGAAGCCTTAACTTTTGCAGTTAAATTTGCAATCCATTTTGAATTGATATCTGTATATACGATAAACGTGAACTAAAACACAGAGGTAGAAAAGTCACACAAAATAAAGAGTTATAGGTCGAATGTCACCAAGATTTTTTTTAAAAAAATAAAGTTTAATCTAAGACTCTTGTGCTTCTCAATAAGTCCTCTCCTAGATCCTGACTTAGATTGCGGTCTGGATTCGGGGCAAAGCAGCCCTGAGTTTTCACTCCTCTGTCTCTGAGTGTCGGTTCCCCTAGAATGTGTGACTCCAGGCAAGATGGCTTTCAGCAGCTGAGTGCATCCCAGCACTGAACAAGATTTCCTCCAGTGGCACATCTCTGTATCTAACTCTGTGACTTCATTTTGCCGTAACTGTTGTTACTCCCATGCTATCCGGGATTGCACTCAGTCTATAGAGAAATTCAGAAGAATGTGTGTGTGTGTGTGTGTGTGTGTGTGTGTGTGTCTGTCTGTCTGTCTGTCTGTCTGTGGTGTGCATGTGTATATGCATATGAGTGTGTAAGTGTTGGTGCCCATGTACATACACAAGAAAGTTAGAGCAGGATAATAGGTGTCTTCATCTGTCACCCACTACCTATTGCCTGGAGATAAGAGTTTTTCATGGAACTGGAAGCTAGCCATTTTGTCTAGACTGGCTAGCCAGAGTGGCCTCAAATCTGCCTATCTCTGCCCTGCAATTCTCAGGTTACAGGTACCACGGCCATGGCTGGCCTTCACATGGGTGCTGAGGATTTGAACTCAGCTCTTCAGGCTTACAGAGCAAATTCTCTTACCCACTGAATCATCTCACCAGCCCAAGCATGTGTATTCTTAAAATATTTAGTTTTTCAATGCCCGCGAATGTTATGTCTCTTCAACATATCCAGTTTTGTCTTCACTAGGTTGCACAAGAATGTGCCTGTTCCCTAGCAATTATGGAAAAGAAAAGGAAAAAAACAAAACAAACAAACCCCAGTCAGAATAGCAAAGATCAACAAAACAATTGAAACCAATAATGGAAGGGGGGTGTGGAATAGGGGTGCCTTGACGAGAACTGAGGGCTACACTTACCTGTGGGTATAAGCACAGATGTTTATAATGTAGTTGTTGAATCTGCTGGTTTAATAGCACAGTGGCTGTAGATTCTCCTCAAGATCCACGACTTCACCAGCCCTGGGTGACTAGCTAGGTTTCCAGTACTAGGCATGCTTTCCTTCTGGTTGAGAAGGTCTTAAGTCCACTTAGAGAGCTCTTGGTTCCATCCATGGTGTGAGTCACTGCTGGACCATTAGGGTTGTTGTGTCAGGCTGACCGTTGTTGTGGTTGACGGGCAGCAAAGCTGGGTAGGACTGTTGGTGGCTTCCCTTCTTTGGAAGCATGCATGGTGCCTTCTTGGGGGAGAATTTCAGGTCAGTTTAATCTCAGGGCCCTCTTGCTTATGTCTGAAGCACATGGTTTCTTCTACTTTTGGGGGGCAACTAAGGGCGAGAGCAGTAGCCTATAAATGCTGAGTTGTGAAGTCCAGTCCCTCATTCACTGCTGGGATTGCACACTGGTACAGCCACTATGGAGACCAGTGTGGAGAATTCTCAAAGAGATAAAAATAAATCCACCTTATGTCCCAGCTACACCACTCCTTGGCATACGCCAACAGACGCAACATTACAGATATCCGCAGATACTTGCTCAGTCATGTCCCCTCTTGTTTTATTCTCAATAGCTAAGAAACAGGAACAACTGAAATGTCCTTCAGCTGATAAATGGATAACGAAAATGTGGAGCGCACACACTATGGAGTACAATTAAGCTGCAAAAAAAAAAAAAAAGAAAGAAAAAAAAGAAAATCCTAAACTTTTTGGGTAAATGTATGGAACGAAGTAACCCAGACTCAGTAGGATAAACATCTGATGTTCTCTCTCCGTGGAGGCTCCTAGCTCCAGATCTTCAGATGTGAGTATACATTCTGGAGTAACTACAGAAACAGGGAAGTAGAAAAGGGGGCACTGCTGGTGTGGAGGGTTGGGGATCAGTAGAGACAGAATAGCAAGGTACAGTAATCTGACCAGGTAAATGGGGAAAGAGGGCTCTTTAGGAAAGGGCTAAGGAGGTAAATATAGAAGAAATAAGGAGGAGGGTAAAATAAGCATAAGGGTGTCTAAAAAATCATAAAGAAATTGTACTATTAACCATTAACCTTAAGAAACCTATATTACACAGAAGTCTGTATACAAACATATATTATTTAAATGAAATTTTCTCATCTGTGCTGAAAATGCCAAGAAAGTCAAAGACCATTTAACAACATCCTCAACCCCAGACTTGAGAAGACCTCTTTTAAGTTGTTGGTCTGGGTATCCAAGAGACTACCAACGCATTATAGGCTACTGCTATTGCCCTTGGTTGCCCCCACAAAAGTAGAAGAAACCATGTGCTTCAGACATAAGCAAGAGGGCCCTGAGATTAAACTGACCTGAAATTCTCCCCCAAGAAGGCACCATGCATGCTTCCAAAGAAGGGAAGCCACCAACCGTCCTACCCAGCTTTGCTGCCCGTCAACCACAACAATGGTCAGCCTGACACAACAACCCTAATGGTCCAGCAGTGACTCACACCATGGATGGAACCAAGAGCTCTCTAAGTGGACTTAAGACCTTCTCAACCAGAAGGAAAGCATGCCTAGTACTGGAAACCTAGCTAGTCACCCAGGGCTGGTGAAGTCGTGGATCTTGGGGAGAATCTACAGCCACTGTGCTATTAAACCAGCAGATTCAACAACTACATTATAAACATCTGTGCTTATACCCACAGGTAAGTGTAGCCCCTCAGCCCTCGTCAAGGAAACTTCTCTTTGAAGCAGAGACCATTACAGAAAAACACAACCCATCAAATGCTGAGTTGTGAAGCATGTCCCAAAGGCTGCATCTACAAAACACTCCTGCACCTAAGGCTTAGGGAACATTTCAGAACTTAGGGAACTTTACTATTATAATAGCCAGAGGATTAGGGAGCGCGACTGTGAGACTGTGCTTTCTAGTAACGGGAGTGGCTATGTCCATAAAAATCTCACCAACGTGAGCTTACACATGTCCTGAACAAGGACAATGATAATAGACATGCTAAAGTGACAGGGAATGCACACAAGGCCACAACAACACTCAAAAGGTAACTAAAGAACGCTGAGAGCAGGAGAAATAGTCCTCCCCAGGGAAGACGCACTAATCGGCTACCCGATACCAAATGGCCAGCCCTGAAAAACACGCTTACAAGTAACATTGTACAGACTACACAGGTTTCATTTACATATTTTGAAACATACATATAGGTGTATAACAATAATTCATGGAAAAAGAGGCCATGAATTTGAAAGAGACCAAAGAGGGATATATGGGGGCATTTGGAGGAAGGAAAGGTAGGAACAATTTAATTGTACTGTAATTTTAAAAACTAAAAGAAACAGTAATTTAAAAAAAAAAAAAACAAAAAACAAAAGAAACATGCCTGTCATCAGTAAGGCATGGGGGAGAAGGAACATGGAGAAGGAAGCTACCCTCACTGATGGTTTGTAATCAAGAGATTCGTGGAGAAGGGAATCATTGCCCTTAGTTGTGTACCCACCTGGAGCCAGTGAGAGTTCGAATCCAGGGTTACACCGATGGCCCTGGTTAAACAAAGTGTGTCATAAAATAAAACCCAAAGCCACAAATCAGAGGAAGAGACTCGTAACGAAGGAGAAGGACAGGGATGGGAAGCAGACGAAGGAAGGCCAGGGCAATCAGAGAACATTATATATGTGTATGAAACTAAAGAAAATTAAGATGTAATAAATTTTTTAAAAACTACAGTGTGCATCAGTCTCAAGCCTAATATTAAAGAGAAACCATTCACTATCTAACCATTAAGTGTGATTTTGTTGTGACATGTATGGATACATGAGTATGTTTGTGTGCACACGGGTACACATGTATGCCAGTGTTCATGTACATGTGTGTGCATGCGGACCCCAGGGGACAACCTTGAGTGTGTGTCACCAGGGCTATCCACCTCTATTTTATGAGACAGGATCTCTCCCTGGCTTCAAACTCACCAGGTAGGTTAGGCCTGCTGGCCAGGGAGTCGGGGCCCCTGTCTCTCCTTCTCCAACGCTGGGGTAACAGACTCAGGCTTATTGATAGCTAGCCCTGACATCTTAAATTAACACTTTTCTATTAATCTATATTTTGCCAGGTGACCATGGTGTTACCGGTCTGCTGGCATCTTGCTCCTTGGACAGCTGGATGGTGTCTGCCCTGACTCAGCCTTTTTTCTCTCTGTATCTCTGCTGGGATTTCTCACCTGGCTCTTATCCTGCCTTACCATAGACCAAAGCAGCTTTATTTACTTACCAATGGGAGCAACACATATTCACAGCATACAGAAAGACCGTCACACAGCAGGTATGTATTTATTTATAAGTGGATATTAGCTGTTGAATAAATTATAATCAATCCACAGTCCACAGACCCAGAGGGGTTAGGTAAAAAAAAAAAAAAAGGAGGGCTCTATGGGGGTGGGCACACTGACCTCCCAGGGAAGAGGAAATTGAATTGATTTTGGTGGACAGCCAGACATTATGCCAAAGAAGAGTCTAAGTTGGAGGTCTCCATCGGATCCCTCCCCTCAGAGATTGAAGACTCATGCAAAAGAGGGAGAGGAAAGACTGTAGGAGTCAGAGGGGATGGAGGACACCAGGAGAACATGGACCACTGAGTCAACTAAGCGGGGCTCACGTGGGCTCGCAGAGACGGAAGTGGCAAGCAGGGGGCTGCATGGGTCTGGATGGTGTCTGCGCTGGGTCCTCTGCAGATGTGGTGACTGTGAGCTTGGTGTTCTTGTGAGACTCCTAACAGTGAGAGCGGGTGTGTCTCTGACTCCTTCGCACGCTTGTGGGGCTCCTTTCCTCCTGTTGGGTTGCCTTGTCCGGACTTGGCATGAGGGCTTTTTGTCTTGTCTTATTGTATCTTGTTTTGTCCTGTTTGGCTGTCATCTCTTGGAGGCCTGCTCTTTACTGAAGAGAAAAATGGAGGTGGGGGCGTGTATCTGTGGTAAGCTGGGAGGAGTGGAGGGAGGGGAAACTGGTCGGGATGTTATTGTATGAGATTTTCAATTGAAGAAAAATAAATTTTTTAAAAGAGTTATGGTAAATCATATCTTTGTCTTGCTCCTGACACTGAAAGAAAAACGTTGTAAGAGAGCGTTTTCACAATATATGAATGGGGGTTGAGTTTTACAGACACTCATTTTGCTCTCAGGCTCCATTCCCAACATTCTGTGCTTTAATGTGTGTGATAAGAGGCTAGTGTAGCATGAATCTTAAAGAGTCTTATTAATAAAAACAAACCCAAGGCCATTTATTGGGGTGAACGCTGGAAGATCAGAGAAGCAGAACAAGCCACAGCCACCTCACCTCGCCAGATCCTCAACTGATCCTGTTTCCTCAGACTGGAAGCCTCTGAGTCCTTATCCAGAATGAATCTCAGCTGAACTATGCTGCTCAAAAGCCTAAAAGCTTAACCAGGCCAAAAGTTTAACCAGACTAGTTCCTGGTATTCATGCCTTATATAACTTTCTGCTTTCTGCCATCACTTCCTGGGATTAAAGGCTCACTTCCTGGGATTAAAGGCGTGAGTCACCATGCCTGGCTGTTTCCAGTGTGGCTTTAAACTCACAGAGATCCGGATGGATCTCTGCCCCCCAAGTGATAGGATTAAAGGCATGTGTGCCACCATTTTGTGGCCTCTGTATCTAGTGGCTGTTCTGTTCTCTGACCCCAGTTTAGTTTATTAGGGTGCACAATATTTGGAGGAATACAATATCACAACAGGCTAGAACACCAAAAAAATGCACTTATTAGATGCTTGCCAGCTGTTTTCTAGTCGGGTTTGCCAGGGGAACCCACTGGTAGAAGACTAGAAATCTGAAGAATGGAAGAAACACTTCCTTCTTCTGATTCCTGATGGTATCAGTCAGTGGCAGAGACAGTAACGGCAAGTAGAGTCTTAGCACAGAGCAGTATCGAGGATAATAGCAACTATAGGTTATGAGTTTAGGCTTCTGCATTCTGCCCAGCAGCAGACTCAAACACAGGGTCCTCCGTGGTCCTGATGGGAACCTGATCCTCCAACCTAAGGATGCTGTACAGTTACTGCACTTACTGTGTTAGTTAACCTTCCACAGTATGCTTATCATCAGTTCTGGTTTTAAACTTCTGTCTAGTTAATATAGAGCAGTTAGTATTTCTCTTGAGTGGCCCCTAATAGAGTAAGAATTTTTTCTATTAGCATTTAACAGTAGTTCTTACCATAATGAGTATTAAATCAGCTGTATTTTTTAATTTGTTAAAGAAATCACTTGTTTCTTTCTATGGACATAATGACTAAATAAAATATATGAAGAAATTTTCTAATAGGGAATCATTTCTTGTGCCTAACACAGGGTTATTGGTACAGGCAATCTAGTTGAAGGAAGGAAAGGCAGTAAGGATACATTGATGTCTGAGCTCTGCAGGCAACTGGGGTTGAAGCCTCCTAGATATCTTCAGAGGACTTGTATCCCATGGATCTTGGAAGGCCTCCTCATTGAGTTTTAACCCTGGTGATTGATGGTCCTCTCTGAGGACACTAGCTGCCCTATATGTCCAGGCTTGGAGAAGCACCAGGGAAGAAGAAGTGTGGTAGAAGTCACAGGTGGACAGGTGAACTATGCTAAAAGTCATGGGTGAGCAAAGGGACGTAGTAGAAGTCACAAATGGACAAGAGATGCAGTAGAATTCACAGGTGGGTGAGTATAATGTGGCAGAAACCAGAAATGGGGATGTGGGATGTGGTAGAACCCTCAGGTGAGCAGGTAGGATGTGGTGTCAGCCACAGGTTGGCAGGAAGGTACGATGTGAGCAAAGCATTAGGACTTTTTTTTTTTTTTTTTTTTTTTACAAATTTGCATGTCATGTTGTTTTGTTTGAACATAAGAGTCATTATAAAATGAATCAGTAAGCTTCAAAATACTTAAAACAGCTAGCTAGCTATTTCAGCAAAATTTTAGAGAACTAACCTTTTTTATTTATTAATTTACTAATTTTTAAGTAGCATACAAATGGGTGGGGTTTGTGCGCAATACCCAGAGATCTCACCCAGTGAAAAAACTTGCTGAATTTCTCAGCTTATAGTGGTTACCAGAAGCAATTGAATTACTCACTCTATAATTCAGTTACAGCATATCAGGACACATAAAATATTCCTTATGTTCATAAACAGAAAAATACACCTGAGGAAGGACAGCAAAAGCCGAGGGGGCCCCTGGGGCAGTAGAAAACGATGTTTACATTTGGATGGTTTTTTTTCTTGTCATAAAAATTATTTTAATATTTTTACATGAGATGTTTTGACTTTCTCTTCAGTGCTAAGCCATTTTTCCCTTCAAACGACTCACCTCATAGACATGCAAAAGTGCTCTGGAGCCTGTTCTCACACAGTTACAGCACCAAGAAAATTATTTTACATCAGCCACTGACAACCAGTGTCCCTCTCAGGGGCGCATAATGAGAGAACTGTCAGGCATGATGAGTGTCCAGTACAGAAGTATTTAATTAATGAGCTCTTGTCTTGCCTCTAGGTAATTCTTCACAGGCCTAAGGACACGGAGAGAACACCCGCTGATCAATCTACAGAGGGTTTTTTTTCTTTTTTTTTAGAATCAAAGCCATCCTTGCTGCTGAATTTCAATTTTTATTTCTTTACATCAAAGTTACCTGCACTTAAATTTAAATCTATTTTAATCTCTTTTTGACATGCTTAAAATTTTAAAGGAGTAGACTAACAAAATTTGTAGTACTTTATATTTTAGATATTATGTCTACATTAAAAAGCATGGGGGAAAACTATTAGATTTATCTTCACCCTAAAAAATTTATTCATTAAAATAACATATATTAGAAAGCAGAAGCATGTATGTGTGGGGTATTTATTTATTTATGTCTTATTATCCATCACAGACTCTTTGTTATGTTTCCACAATCCCAAATTGAACCACCCAATATCCTTGTCTAGAATAATCCTAGATTGCTCTAGAATGGTCCTTTCTTATGTCAAGGTGATTTGTGATTTCCTGAAGAATCTTGGTCTCAAGAGCTTGCCAATGTTCCCTTTAGAACAATGGACTGTGCCCCATCCTAGGGAGCTTGCCTCTGGTAAGTACTACAAAATGTTGTCTGTACAAAATCTATGGGGCTTATGCATGAGGGTTAAGGATGGGGTGCAGAACTGAATGCAGGGAAGTATTGATCCAAAACCAAGATCTCTGGACTTCCAATAGAGTGCTCCTGTGTAATCAACTGAGTCACCAAAGGAAGCACGGGAAGTGTGCCTTTCCCATGGGCATTGTCCTGCTTGGCCACCAATCCATAAGAATTCTTCAGTTCCTACAGAGGTTAACTGTCTTTAAGTAGAGTCCACTGTCGTTATAACTCGTAGAAATTGACTCCTCTCGGGCTTCTTTCAGATCCTTGTGGTGTTTAATAAAACCAAATTGTGATGTTACCCTTGACTTCATCTACATTCTAAAGACTTTCATTTTAGTAATGTCAATCAATTATCCACTTACTACATTCAGAATAATACGGGACAATTTTATTTAAATGAATTCTAGGTATAATGAAGTTAATTTTATAGGAGAAAGCTTTGATAATTACTCTTTAAAAACATGATGACTATCATCTGGCATAACAATATCTATACCCTACATAAAAATACTGATGGAATAAATTTAAATTTATAAAACAATAAGAGAACATCTTATATTTTAAAATACAAGTGAAAACAAATGCACCTGAAGATTATTGTGTTAAGTGAAAAAGTCAGATTCAAAAAGACAAATATCACAGTCTCTGTCATTTGTGGATCTTAGATGATATATAGATACATAAAACCAGATGTATACAGAATTTAAAAGAAGCAAGACTGTCATGGGGGAAGGAATGTAAGTAGCAGAAGAGAGGAGGTGAATATGGTTAAGAGTATGAGATATTTGTATGAAAATGTCTTTGTGAAAGCCATAACTATGTACAATAAACATGCACCACTAAAATTTTATTTAAAAAGAAGATATTCCACTTCTCTTGTTGTCAGTTTATCAGTGATATCCCTTAATATTTTTTTCAAATTAAGTTCAATGCATTCAAGTGATAAAAAAAACTCTTTTGCATACCTATAACTTAAAGAATTCAGCACCAGAATACACGATGCACTTCAGAAATGGGAACCAGAGAGCCCTGAGCTGGAATTGACCCAAACGCTCCCTCCATGAGGACCAGATGGCACCACGCAAGCTTCCAAATCAGGGGAAGCAACCGATGATCCTGCCCAGCTATGACACCTGTGAACCACACCAACCATCATCATGGCACAGTCACCCTAAGGATGCAGCGGCACACGTGCCTTGATGGTAATCAATTGGTCTCTAATTGGACTTAAGACCTGCTCAACGAGAGGTAAACCACGCCTGGTACTGGAAACCCAGCTAACTACTCAGGGCTGGTGACGTCATGAATATTGGAGGAGATTCTATAACCACCGCCTTACTAAACCAGCATGCTCCCGGACAACATTCTAAATATTTGTCCTTATACCCACCCTTTATCAAAGAAATGTCTCTTTGAAACAGAGGCCACTATGGAAAACCACAACCAACTGAAATGCAGTTATGGAGCCAGTTCTAGTGGATTCATCCATAAACCAACCCCTGTGCCTAGTGCTCAGGAAAGGTTGTGGGAGAGAGGGAGGAAAGGGAGTAAGAGCCAGAGGATCAAGGAGTTTGCTGTAAGACTGTATCTCCCAGTGATGTCAGAAGCTCCACCCATACAGCCTCACCAGCATGGCTGCCTAAACATGAGCTGAACAAGGAGGACACCAATGGATGTACCAAAGTGTATGGGGCAAGTCCAGTAGGCTTTAACCTTCCCAAAGAACTACAGGCAACTGAGGAATACTGGGCATGGGAGAAATGGTCTTCCCCGGGGAAGTGCATACCATTTGGTTGTCCAGAGTCAAATAGCCAGCCCTAAATAAAATTATATAGCCCTAAAAGTAACATTATATGGGCTGAGCAGGTTATCTTTAGGAATATATATGTATATACATACACTGAGCAGGTTATATTTAGGAATATATGTGTATACATATATGCATGTAATAACAATTAGTGAAAAAAGAGGACATGGCTTTGAAAGAGAGCAAGGAGGAGAATAGGAGAGGATTTGGAGGGAGGAAAGGGAAGGGAGAGATGATGTAATTATATTATAATCTCAAAAAAGTCAGCAGTACCATCTGAAATATTGTACAACTTATGATGACTACAGCAGGCATCCAGGTCTCAACGCTCGTGTTGAAATAAAGTTTGGAGTGTCGCTATGGCTGGTATCTACTGGACGTGGCCAGCAACCGTGCCTCAAGAGTTAAATATTTTATTATTGCTCTTCTAGATCTCCCCAGACCTTATTCTCTCAGCCGCAACATCTCTTCCTAGTTGTCTTCTTCAGGGGTGGCAACCACCCTCCTGCCACATTCATCTTGAATCCAAACCATTCCTGTATTGGGCAAAGCCCTGCTGTGCCAGTTAGTTTTGCATAACTGTGACAAAAATAACTGGGAAAACTACTTGAAGGACCAAAGAGGTTTTGGCTCCTGTGTTCAGAGGGCTCAGTCCACAGCTACTTGACCCTGTGCATTTAGACATCATGGTAAACAGAAAGCAAAGAGAAAGAAGAAAACTGGGGACCAAGAACAACCTTTGGAGGCACACACCCTCATCACCTATATCCTCCCAAATAGCATCACGAGCTGTGGGCCACCTTTGTAACAAAATGAGACAGTGGAGGACAGCTCAGATTTGACCCAGAATCACTCACATTATCTTAGATATAAAAGGACTTTGTTTGCTAAACTGAGATGTTCCAGGAGATCCTCATCTCCAGGACTCAAAAAAAATGTGTCAACAGGTTCTCTCTCTCTCTCTCTCCCTTCCATCTTTCCTTTCCCTGTCTTCTGCCTCTCCCTCTCTCTTCATATACATATATATGTACATACATGTACATATATATGTATATGCAGCAGCAGCAAGTTCTGAGAAACCCTGACTCTCAAACACCATTCCCAGTACTACCAAATCAGAATCTTGGTTCAACAAGACCCAAGGTGATTCACATATACCTTGAAATTGGAGTTTTTCTCCCAGGAACACCACAAGGAGGCACAGTAGAATTATAGAAAGAGGAAGACAGAATATATTCACAAAACATGGCGGCAATTGGATGCAGCATCCTTTTGTTAAATCTTCAGTGAAAATAAATTAATGACTCTTTCCATATCTTTCCTCATTATCATAAACCTTAATGTGCACTAAACTATTAGTAGGGAATGTTGAGTGGAAGCACAGCTTGTAAAATGCTTGTTGTGCAAACATGAGAACCTGGGTTTGACACCCAGAACCCATGTTAAGGAGCTGGGCATAGCAGTGAGTGCATAACCTTGGCACTGGGCAGGCAGAGCCATGGAGCTTGCTGACTCACCAGCTTAGCCTACTTGTAGAGTTCTATACTGAAGCGTGGTCCTGTCTCAGAAACCCAAGTGGAGAGTGCGTGAGGAATCACACACAAGACTGATCTCAGACATCCACATAATCACACATGCATGCACCACACACCCTCAGACACAAACATGCACACATACATGCACCACACACCCTCAGACACAAACATGCACACATGCATGCACCCATACCCCAGACACAAACATGCACATATGCATGCACCCCACACCCTCAGTCACAAACATGCACACATGCATGCACCACACACCCTCAGACACAAACATGCACACATGCATGCACCACACACCCTCAGACACAAACATGCATACATACATGCACCCCCTAGCCCCAGAATGTACAAACATGCACACATGTATGCACCCAATACCCCCAGACACAAACATGCATACATACATACAGGCACACAAAAAGTATTTTAGGAAAAATTACAACTAGCAGTGACTACATGGTCCAGCTATACCATTTCTGGATACAACAGAGATGCCTTGCATGCCCATGTTTTCTCAGTGCTAGTCACAATTCAGACTAGGTACCAATAAATGGATAAAGAAAAATGGGAGCTATATATGGAATATTATTTACTTATACAAAAGAATGAAATCATGAGAAGTAGATGGAAGTGGGGATCATTGTGTTGAAAAGAAATAGAAAAAAATAAACCAGACTAAGAAAGGCAAAAATCATGTTTAGACTTGTGTGTGGTGTCCAGACAAAAAGGTGGGTAACAACAATCAAGAAAAGGAAACATTTGTAGGTCACTCTGAAGTTTCTTGTTTTTTGTAGTTCCCACCTTCCTTTATCAAGATAAAGATATTTATAATATCTGATTTGGGAATTTTTAGTCTCACTTTTTTATTTTAGACATTATTTATATGTAAGGATTTCTGTTAGGCAGACAGAAAACAACATCTAAGTGTCAGACTTGGCCTCTGACCTCGGTGTAGTAGCTTTCATTCTTCCAGCACATCTGCTTCCTAGGGGATGTAGACAGTAGTGATCAAGAGCATGGATCAGAAGACAGACTGGTCAAAAATCTGTCTGGCACTTACTGCCTTAACCTTGGTCCCCTCATCTGTAAATAATGTTCAACATAATTTTAATAAGAATTAAATGAACCTGACATCCATTATTCACTATGTGTCTTTTGAAATAAATACGTCAGGCCAAAACTCTCCACCATCCCCCAACACTTGTTTGTGGCTAATGGGCTCAGGGAAGGCTGGATAGGCATTGCTCAGGTGAGTGTCAGATCAGCCAACTGACTTCCTTTGGGCCACGTTTCCTTTCCATCTCTGATGAATTGTTTCTTCAAACCATGAGGTTGTAGAAAGAATTCCTCTAAGCCAACAAAAGCGACTCTGACCAAGCTGACATACGAAACAAGAGCTTGTGAAGTCCTCACCACTTCAACATTAAGAGTTGGAGCTGGAGAAAAGGTTCAGTGGTTAAAAGCCCTTGCTGCTCTTCCAGGGGACCCAAATGCCTTTCACAGCACCCACAACTCACCACGGCTAAGGCTGTGACTCCAGTTCCAGAAAATCTGACACCCACATACACTCATGTACATATACACATATACATAACTAAAAGTAAAAGGTTGAAAATATCCAACCCAAAAACCAGTTTAAATTACTTTTGGATTTGAAGGTCTAGAAAAATGCAATTATCTGTTTGTATTCTCGGCAAATGACTTTTTTTTCTGACTGCTTTACCAGGTTGTTGGGAATATTCAGCAGTATTCAGTATTCAGTATATTCTGTATTCAGTATTTTCAGTATTCAGTATTCACTAAATATTCAGTAGTATTATCACCAGAGCACTCTAACGTAGGCTAAGGAGGTCAGAGGTTCTGGGGACCCTGTAAAACACACCCAGGTGAGAGGATGTGGGTGCCTCCACTCCCACCCCTAGTCAACACACCAGTGCACATACATCACACATGCAACCAAGAGAGGTGGACATTACAAACAGGTAGAATAAGGGAGTGACAATGTTAGGGGACAAACGACAAATGGGTCTGAATTATTTGACCTTTGCCAATTCACATTCTCCCTAATTCCTCTACCTGAAAATATAATCCCATTTATAAATAGCATTTTGATGCCTAGCTGCAAGGGACACCCAGCACCAGGAAAGTATTATAGATTCATAATCATTCTAATAATTTTATATCTTAGCAAATGCCACAGCTCACGGTGTGCCGTAACTTCAGCAGCCCAGAAAATGTTATAATTTATTCAAACCATGGTTGCTGTTATTTCTAAATGCTAATAAATGCCGTTTACTTCGGGACTCTGAAAAATATGTGAGCTGTGCAAGTGCGCCATCTGCTGGCCCTGGGGGACTCAGCCTGCGTACACAGCTGTGCAGCTGAGACCTGAGCGTCCAGGAGGGTACTAACCAGCCAAAAGCTTGAAATGAAATGAGCACACGTTGCTTCCCCCAACTGAATACCTCATTTCTCAGGGTGCCTGGTCTTTACTTTCCCTGACACGAGCATCTTGGGAGAAAAGACAATTGAATGCATCCTGGAAACAAAATGTCAGTGAGGTTTCATTTATTTTAAATGCTTCATTTGTGCATGAGAGAATCGAGGTTCCCAGAGTCACACAGTTTTCCCAAGTTATTCAGACAGTAGTATGTGAGAAAGTGAATAAAGATGAGGTGTGAGCCACAAAAAAAAAAAAGAAAATGTCCCAACTAGTTTGCTGGACCACCCTCACACTCTATAGATCCAAGCCCATTAGGCATAGCTTTCGAAGAACTTTGATTTCATACCTTGTACCCATATAAAAAACATCCTGGTTGTATAAAAAACAGAGGCCCCTTGTGAGTTTTGCTATGTTTTGTTTTGTTTCTCACTAATGAAAGAGGAAACAAGTTGGGACACTTTTTTTTTTTCTTATGGTTGTTTTCACTTCTTCCCAAAAGGCCAGCAATCCAGCGATTCAGTCACAGCTCTGCTCTGGCAGCCACCGGAGAAAGAATAATGACTTCTCAAGCCAAAAACCTTTTGTTCTGCTTCTTTGATGCATCTCTTTTAGTTTAATAGGGCCAATTAATTTTTTTAAATGGATTTTAACCCAATATCGTCCTCTTGGGTAGCATGCCCCTCAAATGCTGGCACTCATTGACTTTGAGCAGTGGAGAGTGCTGTCCAACAGAGGGCAGTAGTGGGCAGACCCAACCCCCTGGTTCTGCCTGGCTCCCTCCCTCAGATAATAGACTAAAAATTATTAATACCACGCTGTAGCCAATCTGAGACTCTTCTGAGAGGAGGTGCATTGGTTTTAGACGCCAAAGTTAATCTGAAAAGCCGGTGACCTGACAAGAATAAACACCGGTCCTTAATTCTTATTTCCCTTAACTCGGGACTCCAGGATGTCTCCACAACAAAGTTCCTTCACCACATGAGAGTCAAGCGTTGGATCCATCTGTAAACAAGGCCAGCAACTAGCAAAACAAAAAACACTAAACACAATCCAAAGAATCCCTCAGGGAAATCGCTTCAAGAATCTTGAAAAATCATACCTATTTTTGTTTGTAATGTGCGAAATTATTACAAGTATGTTCACCAAGAGGACTATTGATGGATGGCTCACGATTTAGCTAAATTCAATGAACCACACACTGAGCCTATCCCAGTAGGTGACTCATGCATTTTTTATTTCAAGTATCAAGTGTTTGCCAAAAACAGTATTTAAAAAAAAAAAAAAGTAACGGAAATTGTTGTGAACGAGCTCGAGAATGGGATAGGACTACCCACCGGCAGGCTCGTTTATGCTCTGACCACTTAGGTGAGATTTGGTGGCGCGACTTCAGTCAGCGCTCCACAGACAAGAGCTCACCACAGCAACGCTGGTGGCCTGGGGACCGGCTCTGCCCCTCCACTGTGTGCTCATGTCCCCTGGATGCCCACATCTCAGCAAAGACCAGAGAACTCTCCAGGTGCCCCGGTAATGTGTATGAGAGGTGGGGAACATACAGGTCTTGCTAAAACATCTTGGAAATGAAAACATACATTCGGTACCTAGATATTTTCTACTGGGCTTCGCTTTTCCTCTCCTGTTGCGGTTAAGTTTATAAAAAACTAATTATCAGAGGAAAAATGGAGGTATGAAAGCTCACCCAGAAGAAAGAAGGAAAATGCCTCCTGGTGGCTGCAGCCAGGCCGCCCTGAATGCACCGACCTGGTCTGAATTGAGAAGTTGAGCAAGGTCAGGCCTGGTTAGTGCTGGGAAAATGACTGCTGGCAAGGAACAGTTAAAGGGTGACGGTATACCTGACTCTGACCATTCGTGTTTTCCTACATGAGTAGCCTGCTAGTGGCCATTCCCAAAGCCCCGGGTGAGAGTCTTACTTCCTCAGGCCTCTTCACCAATCAGCAAAGGAAACGTTTATAGGTCCCACTACCCAGCTGATTTTCTCTTTAAACAGAAAAAAAAAAAATCCCTGAATTCACTGATGACTCAATAATGTTCTTTTAGAGCTCAGATATTTGGCTCTTTTAATAAACACTTGTAGCTTTGATATATTTCAAGGGGGAATTATTTTAGCACTTGCAAGTGCTTTATTCAAAGGGTGTGAGAAGGAGAGGAGAGAAAGTCCCCAATATTTGAATTTATTTCTAACAATAACTATTCTTCTAAGTCACAAATAATGACTGTTTGGAGACTATACAGCTGCTTCATCTGTTTATTATTGCAGACCAGAAAGCATGCATTATCTTTTCGTGATCCTAGAGATTCCCCCCACCTCCACACACTATGGACATTACTTCTTTAGGTAGGTTTTTAAAAAGAAATGCAGCAGAAACTTAGTAGGTCAACTCACTGTTCTGAATTCTATCTATGGTCACTCCTTGTAGGTTTCTGGTCTCTTGTTGCTTAGCAACATCCCAGAGATATAATTTCCATCTAGTGGTGGAATCAAGTACTTCTGAACTCTGTTAACATCATGATAGACTGATCTCTGGCTACCCCACACAGCGAAGGGTAGGCTATTTCATCCTTAGAAAGAGGAAGAAAAAACAGACAGGCAAAGCCTTTTCTTTCTTGCATGTCTTTTCCCCACTGCTTATCAATTGCCACATAACACACTGGTCTAAAAACAGTTCCTTCTACAACCTTTTACAGGCCTATTTGACAAGACTCCGCTGGATGGTTACGTCCTTTGATCGTGAGTTGAGATTTGGTGGCATGAGCAGTGAGACCCTTCTGAAAGCCATCTCCAGTGGTTTCTCTTGTAAACCTGCTATTTGGGCTAGGACCATTGAGCAGCTGTGGATTGGATTGACATCTGTCTTGTCCCATGACTAGCTCAGGAATCACATCCTTGACTTGTAGGGAGGGTGGGTAATGCCAAAGGCTCATTTGTGTTCTAGCTGACCCTCCTCCAGTTGTGAGTGGTTTTGATGTTTTTATGATTATCTGCCGATTGTACACTCTTTGTTCTCTGTACTCTAATTGGCCACTGCCACCTCCTTCACTTTGGCACACCATTGCCTCTTGCACAGGGTCGTCTCTGCAGAGCTGGGCTCAGATTCAAGCTTGACTTCTCCCAGATCTGACCTTTGGGAGCTGGTGAGCTCTGAGGGTTTGTCTTTGAGGTAGCCCCCCAAATCATATAGCATTGCACCCACCACTTTCTATTGGTCAAAAGAAAGTTGGATGAGCATGTTGGCTTCAAAAAAAGAGAACAATGCAGAGCAAATAAGTGCTGGACAGACACAGACAGACGCACTGAAGGCAGCTTTAACAGTAACATGGCAATGGTCACCATGGGTCCTTCCTGTAGGTTAGAACCACGGGATTTAGCTGAAGTTGGAACTTTTCACATGTCAAACATGGAAGTCTACTATAACTTCAAGTAACTGAACTCAAGATTTCCTTATCCTTGGAGTCTTCCGGTGAATTTTCTGCATTTCCTGTGGAAATAACAGAACTTCTAGTTCTGAATGCTGCCGTGACTGTTGAGTCCATGCTTTTACCACGCCTAAACTTGGAGCCCTAAATCCTTCAAAGGGCTGGATTCATTAGGAAACTCCATTTCTCACAGGTATTCATCTGGTACTTGAGAACTTCCTAGAACCATATCTCTAGCATCGTTTTATGATTCAAAATTTCCCATAGGGCTCTTAGGAATGGAATCTTTGGGTTTTCTGAATCCATGAACCATGAACAGCTGGATGTCAAGATCCTAGAGGTTAAACTGTTTCTTAAAATAGCAACAGTAAGCCTTTCCTTTGTGTCAGACACTGTACTCTCTACTTTACAAATTGTAGCACATTTAAAGGCAATAACAATCACAAGAGGTAGTAACCATTACTGTTTATATATACAGATTGAGGCCCAAAAGGGTTAAGGAACATGCCTCATCTGCCAAAGCAAATGAATAGGAGGAGCAATACAGTCCGCTTGCAGAACCTCTAACCCCTAATGACCATGCAATGATACTCCATAAACTGTACAATAGGTGTTGCTGATGAGAAAAGGCATTCCTGTGATTAAGCACTCTGAGAGAAAAGTTCCTCCAGTCAACAATAAAATCACCAAAATGTTAGAGGTTGTCTTAGTCCACTCAGGAAAATAAAACACTACAATCTGGGCAATTTGTAAACAACACAATTCATTTCTTATAATTCTAGAGGCTCAGGAAGTAAAAGACAAAGGAGCCAGCAGATTTGGTGAACTCCTGGTTCTTAAACAGCACCTTCACCCTGGACCCTCTCACCGAGGAAGAGATGAGTGAGTTCCCGTGGGCCAGTTGTATAACAGCACTAAACCCATCTGTGAAGGCACTGCTCTCACGACATAATCAGGTAACAAAAGGTCAGGGGGTAAGATTTAAACCTGGTATGTGTGGGGCTCCTCTGTAGGAACACCGACGACACTCAGGCTGTAGCAGATTTGTTGGAAATGCTCATAATAACTTGCTGCCTTACCCACGGGTAGATTAATATCTGCTGACTGACATCATAGCAAGTGAGCGCTGCCCAGTATTAGACTCAAAACAGTCCTGGTATGTGTGGTGATTGAGTCTGTGTGGTTCAGACCATGTCAGAACAAATTCCTAAAATGTTTCTAGATGGGGTATCACTATCTGAAAGAACGTTTTCTTGCAGAGGGAAATCCAAGGCTTCATTTGAGTCCTTTACTGAAGTAGAACCTTGGCTTGACTGAAAGAATAAAGTATCCTCAGGGATTCCATGCAAATCTTGCTTTGAGATTGGTATGGTCGTTTAGCCTATGAACAGAATAAAAACTAACAAAGAAGAGCTCACAGGTGACTGAAGACATACAAAATACAGTAAACCTATTGTTTATAGTGCAATAATGCCAAACAGACACACATTGGAATAAAAAGGTAATCTTTTGAGAGCACTGACCTACCCAAATGTGTCTACCTTAAAGAATATTCTTAATTTAGAATGCTTTAAATTAAGATCCACACATTTTTGGCCAATAAGACATGAACTTAAAAAAAATGTCAACATTGAGGGAGAAGAAAAGAAAGGTCTGTAATAGGAAAACCAACCAGTAAGCTGCCTCTTTTGGAAGGGGGGATAGTTATGTATGTAGGAGAATCAGGATGAAATTAAGTCAATTTTTATCATCATACCTAACAGTTTTGCTTAAAGAAAAAAATAACAAAGTAAGTCATATTCAGTCAATAACAAATCCTACTTTAATGGTCAATAAGTAGGTCACAACAATATTAAATCGCTCAATGCTAACCTGAGAATATAGTGCATTATTATAGATGTCAGATTTTGAACCCAGAGTGTATTTCCAATGGTTACTTTCTTTGAGGAGTTGCTTTAAAAAAAAATCAGTTGTCGAATGACAATCCATGTTGATGAGGATGTGGAATAAGGGGAACGCTTAGCCATTGCTGGTGGGAATACAAACTCACAGAGCTACTATGGAATTCAGTGTGGCAGTTCCTCAGGAAGACGGGAATTGATCTACCTCAAGACCAATCTTGGGCATACACCCAAAGGATGATTCATCCAATCACAGAAACACCTCTTCAGCTACATTCATTGCTGCTCTATTCATAATAGACAGAAATTGGAAACAACCTAGATGTCCCTTAACAGATGAATGGATTTTTTTAAAAAATGTAGTACATTTACACAATGGAGTATTACTCAGACATTTGAAAAATGAAATCATGCAAGGCGGTGGTGGCTCACACCTTTAATCCCAGCACTCGGGAGGCAGAGGCAGGTGGATCTTTGTGAGTTCAAGGCCAGCCTGGTCTCCAAAGAGAGTTCCAGGAAAAGCACAAAGCTATACAGAGAAACCCTGTCTCGGAAAAAAAAAAAAAAAAAAAGACAATGATAACCAAGCTAGAATATGTAAAACCACAGAGGTCAGGTATAGAGTGGGGGACTAGAGGGAACAGATAAGATATTCCTAAGAAAGGGAAAAGAGATCGATAGTTATGGATGACTGGAAGGAGACAGGAATCAAGTGGAGAGGGGAAGGAGGGAGAAGGAAGAGGCTGGGGTAAGGAATGTGGCGTGACACAGACATTATACAGAGAGTGGGAGACCTTGGACCACTCAGTCCTAAATGGGATTTCTCCATCAGATCCCTCCCCTCAGTGCTCAGGGAACCCCCACAGAGGAGGTGGGAGAAGGAGTCTAAGAGCCGGAAGGGATAGAGGACACCAAGAAAATAAGGCCCACTAAATCAATGGAATCAACACACATATGGATGCACAGAGGCCTCAGAGAGCCCGCACGAGTCTGCACCAGATAGGGTCCTAGATCTGAAAGAAGTGGACACTTGCCTACATCCCTAACCCACATGCTATCTCCAATTGAAAACTAGCTGCAAATGAAAATTTAGTTTCCTCCAAGGGAGTCTCCCTGGGGAAACAAACTCCTGTTAAGGGTAGCTGCATAGCCCGCAGTAGATGGCCAACAGAAAACAAACTCAATGGTATCTTTGGATGTCCTTTTCTCATAATGTCATGTCAGGGCTCTTCCTTCTTTTTTATTTTATCTTATCTTTTTTTATTTTATTTTGTCTCTATATTTTTTACTTCTCTCTCTTTTACCCTCCAGGTCCTTTGTGTATATGTTATGGCTTCCAGTTTAGTGTTTTTATGAGATTCTTGAGTGTGAGAACAAGTGAGTCTCTGTTTCCTGTGAACCAGTTGTCCAATTAGACAGCTATTGGTTACTCCCCAGATAGAATTGTCATTATTGTACTCTGAGGAGAATCTCTACTTGCTGGTCATTCTTCTGACTCGTAGGCTTTACAGATGAGTAGGACTATTGAGTGCTTTTGTTCCTCTGGCAGCTTGCTTTAGATACTGGGAGAGCTACGCTTCACGAAGGAACCTTCCGGGTCAAATACAACCGGATTCCTCCAAGTCCACTGTTTGAAGTGTGTGCTGTCTTCAGCAGTCTGATCTGATCTTCAAGTTCTAGGGGGTGAACAAGGGCAATGGCAACAGCCTAGGATATTTTGAAAGTCACTTCAACCCCGCTGACCAACAACTCAAAGCAAGGTTTCCCATGCCTGGTGCTGTGGCTTTTGTTAGGTACTCTATGGTTCTTGGGGAGAGCATGATCTCCCCAAGTGACATAACTCCCGTTCAAATACAGATCTGTGTGTGTGTGTGTGTGTGTGTGTGTGTGTACAGAGAGAGAGAGTATGATGTATTTTAAGTAAACTTCATTCAAACCATACATATATATTATATATAGTGCATTTTAAGTCAACAGAAAATGTTTCCCTATGGCTTAACAACCTTAGTGTTTTTATCCCTCCCATGGTTTATTCTATTTCACCTTCATAGCACCTGTGTCCTATTATTCCCCCACTGGAGCCTCCCACTGACCCCCACCATGGTTCCTTTGTAAGGCTTGATCAATAAGAGGGAATCAGTGCAGGCTTGAGTACTTTAAACTTAGACACCGACTTATAGTTGGTGAGATCATGGACCCTAGAAGAGAACCTCCCACAGCCACTTGCCCAGAGCAGGGTCATTTTTAGCTGTTTTCTAAATATTTATCCTTACACCCACAAATACGTGTAGCTCTCAACCCTCATCAAAAAAGCTTTTATTTGTAGCAGAGACCATCACCGAAAGCTGTAAGTGGTCAAGACACCGAGAGCAAGTGGCTGTGAGGAGCCCAGCCCCAGCTGATACACTTACAACACAACCCCTAGACCTCGGGCTCAGAGAACATCAGGGAAGACGGAGCAGAAAGATTCTAAGAGCCAGAGGACCAGGGCATCTGCTGTGAGGTAGTGATTTCTACATAATGCAGGGAAGCTGCATTCACAAATTCTGAATGATACGGCTGCCTAAATGACGAAGGCCTCAACCATGAAAACAGCAATGCCAACTGATGCACAGGTGGAGGACTCTCACAAAGTCCCATCCATAGATGAGGGCCTTCAGACAATTAATGGGCACTGAGAGAAGGAGAACCAGTCTTCTCCAGGGATACGCTCCCTGACAAGAAGTTAGCCCTAAACATGTACATAAATGAACTTAGCAGGCTGCATTGATGTGTGTGTGTGTGTGTGTGTGTGTGTGTGTGTGTGTGTGTGTGTGTGTACATGCAACCATAATTAAAGAGGTCATTAATTTGAAAGAGAGTGGGGGAAAACACAGGAGGAATTGAAGGAGGGATAGAAAGAGATAGAAATGATGTAAATACAGTCCTCATATATGAAATTCTCAAAAAATGCTTTAGTTAAATAAAAAGAAGCTGGTTAATTTTATTATTGTTATCAACACTATTACACTACATTATATATATTCTGCAATTGAGATAACGTCTTTTTACAATAAAAATATTCAAATACCAAATTAATTAATTTAAAAATAAATCTGCTGTATTCAATGGGGCTTCCTTAAAGATGAATTTAGCAAATGTCATTGTTTTTTTAAGGACTTCATTATTGTGTACATTCAAATTGTAAAGCTTATCAACAGCCTTTGATTTAACAGCTATCCTAAGAGCAAATCTCATAATATAACTTTTAACCGCCCTCATGGAAATTCTATTATTGAAAAAAACACATGCCCATCTTCATTAGCAAATTAATTGAGCTAAACACGCTAAGAATTATCTCACAGAGAAAGAATCAGTGCAAAGCTACTACAAAAACATCTTTAAAATGTTATTGTACTATCCTAAGAAATGTAATTATAAGTTCTTCATTCATTCATTATGTCAGCCCTGCTAATTAACAGTAAGTGCAATATAAGGAAAACAACTCACTCACCCTAAAAAATCTTTTAAACAAAAATTTCAGATAGGAATTCCCATAAGCATCAAGCATGCTAAGTCACAGAATCCCAGTGGTCTTTATGACCCAGTTCAGGTAAAAAAAAATAAATAAATAAAACCTTCATTTATGCCCAATCACCAAACAGAAGGGGCCATATTTGATTCTGAAGTCATGAGTTGCAGGGGTTTTTTAGCACCCATAATTCTAGAAGAATGTCTTGTCATGTCATAGAATCTCTAGTATATTCTGGAAAAGGCTTAGAGTTGTCTGGCTGTCCCCCCATACTTTGAAAAACCGCATTTGGGATTTGTCTGTCTGTCTTCCTTGAGAGATCCAAGTGGCCCACAGTTTTGTAGAGGAATACTGTGGCCCTTTACTTGGCTAACTGAAGTTGTCCCACCAGGTCTCTGCTTCTGGATTCACCAAGTGACTCATTTTGTGAGTCTAGAAGACCTTGAAAATGCAGTAGGATTCTTCGTCTGCAGTGTAAGAGCAAATTCATCTGTCTTCTTTCTTGCAGACACACTTGGTATGGGGAGTCTAAATCAAGTTTTCGTGTGATTTGTGATTCTTTGTATAATGAAGTTAAGTAGCCTGGAAAAATTAAATTCAAAATTTGCACAATATAATAATACTAGGCATCCCTCATCCAAGAACCCCAAACCTAGAGTGCTCCAAGGTTGGAAAATGTTGAGCATCATGAGTCTTATAAAGTTTCAGATTTCAGGGCCTGGGTCCTGGCTCAGGGAGGGGGTGGTAGTGCTGATGTAGGTATGGAGGACCTGATTACAAATCCCCAGGGTCCATGGAAAAGCTGATGCGGTGCCCTAGTTTTCCTGAAATGATGGAGGAAGTGAAGATGGAAAGTCCAGGGCAGTTTGTAAGTCAACTAAGCTGACATGTACAGCGGTGAAGAGCAAAGACCCCTGTCTCAGACAAGGTGGAAGGCGAGGACCAACACTGTCCTCTGACTTCCACAGATGGGTTGTGACACACACTGTCTGCACTCACACACTGAACACACACATCATACACACACACATAAAAAATAATTTTTTAAAGTTTCAGATTTAAAAAAAAAAAATAGAGCTGGGTGGTGGTGGTGCACGCCTCTAATCCCAACGCTTGGGAGACAGAGGCAGGTGGATCTCTGTGAGTTCAAGGCCAGCCAGCCTTGTCTACAAAGTGAGTTCCAGGACAGCCAGGGCTGTTACACAGAGAAACCCTGCCTCAAAAAAAAAAATAGGGGTGTCTAAAGTCCATGCATAAGTTCTAAAATCCAAAATATTCCAAACTCTGAAATTCTTCTTGTCTCAGTCCTTTAAGATACAGGATACTCAACCTATACTAATAGTTATGACCCCAAATAAACCCTTGCCAGTTACTTTCGAAGTTCTATGGGGATTTATAACATGCCCAAACTGGAAACAACTCAAATGTTCATCCATAGGAAAGTGGGTGGATAGTGGTATACTCTCAAAAAAATACTATTTGATAATTAAAAAAATAAACAATTGATGCTTAAAACACAGACAAATCTTATAAACTTTTTGCTGAGTAAAGGAAACCACATCCAGGAGCACATAATACATGCTTTCATTTCTTATTTAACAGTTGAATAGTATGTGTTCAAATTAATAAGTATACACAAATATTTTCATCTTCTGTCCTTAGCCCTAAAATATATTTTGTACATTGATAAGAGCCAGAGAGGGGTAAATTAATCTGTAGATACAGAATATGTTAGTAATTTCAGAAGAGGACAGAGTGGACAACCAGAAAACTGTACCAGGGACGTGGGAGATAGGTGGCAATGTTCTATAGTTTGAGAAGGGATGACAGTTGCACATGTGTGTGTAATTATCACACTCTTCATGATATGCATTTATAATCCATACATTTTATTGCCTGTTACTTGTGTGTCAATAAAATAATTTTGTCACAATAACCACCATAGCAGTTACGATTTGCAAGGATTCTTCTCCACACCATAAGAATTAATTTAATAATTAATAACCGCATTTATCTGAGGAAAAAATGGGGACAAAGAGACAGTTTTGGTCAGAGGGGCCTCCACCTTTATCTATAATGTCCTCTTCGGCTTAACACCTTGTTCCTTATACTCACACCCGGGAGATCAGTTTATATTCGTCTATGGAGCTACCTGGTCATTTTAAAAGATTGTTTGCTTACATTACCCAGGGTTCACTCAGGGAAACAAAGGCATCTCGTGTTATAATATACAAAAACTAGAGGAAGAAGACTTTATACACGTGTTGAGGAAGACAGGGAAGTAAAGATCTGAAAGAGAGAGTTGATGTTTCCAAGGAGTCACTAAATCGTCCATCTGAGAAGCCAGGACATCAGACGCAGGATGGGAATACGAAGCAGAAGCTGGGATAGTGTCTGCAGGAAGCATTTCCTCAGGAGGTCTTCAGCGACGCACCAGTCAGCAGGGAGAGCTGAGCAATGGATCAAGGAATGAGTGAGCACCTCCTGCAGAGCCTGTCCCCTCTCAGTCTGGGGTCACCATGAAACCCATAACTTGAAGGGACTGAAAAACCTCTTTTGTCTCCTCTGGCAACATACCATCTAAACTGAGGAAGATCTGGTCATTTCTGGGCCACAGTCATATCACCAGGCACTAGTTGCTCCCAGTAGAAATCATTAAAAGTTCAACCTCTGTAAACAGACGTCCCCCCCTCCCATTACTTTGGGAGAGCTGACACGCCCCTTAAAGACAGCAGAGCCTCTGTCAACCGTCAACCTTGACAAACTGCAGACCTTGGGCCATGAGTAGCTAAGGACAAAAGATTAGAACCATGCTTGTCACTGATGCAGAGGAATCAAGCTTCCACAAAAGACTGGAAAACTGCCTGCCATCATGAAGGCCAAATTCCTCAGCAGAAGACTGGGAAGATGAGCTAAGAAAGGGAATATTCCCATCCTAGTGGCTCCAACCACATAGAAGGAGGGATACACAATGCTAACAAATGTTTTCCAGAACAAATTGTTTTGGAAGAACTATGTACTATTTGCACATGCACACACACACACACACACACACACACACACACACACAACCTAAGTTTCTCACTCCTCTTGAGGCCAGTTCTAATTCAGAAACCTATAAAGAAGAGAGTTATGACAAATGTAGTTCCAGCTTTACCCAAGTGACCTGGTCCAAGCTGTTAGGATACTACTTCTTTGTACAGCTTTACTACAATTTATTTATCTGACCTCATATTGATGAACATCTGGATTGCTGAGTTTTTGGAGTCACAGTGATGCAATGGACAGCTCTATCAACTCCCATGCACACAAGTGCATGTGTAGAATAGAGGTTCATGGTTCATGTGTGCATGGAGGTGAAACTCCACACTCGAACCCAGTCTGCATCGTCAGGTGCTTATCATCACAACAGGAGAGTAAGGATTATGACCCACTATGTATGCACTATGAATATCAGTCTTGGATCCCTCCAGACTACATTGTCCACGTAAAGGAAGATAGTTTCTGAAAGAATTGTTAAGTATTTTCTTCAGGCTTGGCACTTTTGAAATTTGGGGTGGATATTTGTTTGTTGCTACAACAAAAATTTTCTTCTCTAGAGCAAAATTGCTCCCACTGCCCTCCACATGGAAGAGCACCAAGAAACAATAGATTTCCAGCATAAAATATTGTCGTTGCAAATGATAAATCTTACTGGGCAAAATTGAAGTGATCAATTTAGAAACTGGGCCTGAATTGCTCTACATAATAAGTGGAACAAGATCAGGCATTTAAGGCACTCAAAGACAAAAAGTACTTAAGGAAATAACACAGAAGAAAAAATATAACTACGAGAAAAAGTCTAACTAAAAGTAACCCACAGGACAACAAAACATTATCAGGGGTTGGAATGTGCCCTAAGAGATATATTTCAAAATTTTCTATATTTGTGTTTCCCCCTGCATGAAGAGCAATTATTGCACCTCTATTGTATTAGAGGTGGAGAGAAGGCTCAGCAGTTCAGAGCACTGACTGCTCTTGCAGAAGACCCAGGGTTATTTCCCAGCACCCACATGGCAGCTCACAATCACCCACAACTCCAGTTCCAGAGGAGCTAATGCCCTCTTATGACCTCTGAGAACACCAGGCATGCAAGTGGTGCACGCACAGGCAAAACACTCACACACAATAAATCAAATAAAGTACCTAAAATATATAAATAAATAAAGTAGTTGGGGCTGGAGAGATAGCTCAAAGGTTAACAGTACTGGTTGCTCTTCCAGAGGACCTGGGTTCAATTCCCAGCACCCACATGGTGGCTCACAACCGTCTGTAACTCCAGTTCCAGGGGATCCAATGGCCTCTTCTGGCCTCTGTGGACACCAGTCATGCTTATGGCATACAGACATTTATGCGGACAAAACATCCATACAGGTAAAAGACGTTTTCTTAAAAACAAACATCATGCTCATTTATTTTCTAATTTATGAATCTCCCATCTCCAAGTATTCAGAAAATTCTCTACACCTGAGCACTTTATGTTGGTGATATTCAGGGGGGAAGGGGAAGGTAGTATCTCAAGAGATAAGGAATGCAGATAACGGTGCATGGACTAGATACTGCAGAAGACTGGTATTCCAAAGAAGAATGCTTGAAAGACAATGCCACCAGAAGAATCATAAACATCAAGAGGCATGCTGGACTTCCTCTTTGAGCCGTGTTAAGTCATGTGAGGACAAGATGAACACAGAAGGCAAGTCAAGCCGGATGCGTGCCGTATGACGAGACGTCTAAAAGCGTGTCTAGATGTTGGTATATTTAAGAGCAGGGTCTCTGAAGTCAGGTGGCCTGTGTCTGCATCTCAACACTGCCACTAGAACTATGTGTCTTTGTGCAGCTGAGGAACATCTTTGAGCACTGCTTCCTGTAAACAAAGGAATAATAGGGCCTCCTCCAACGGAGGTCATGAAGACTGAATGAGGTACAATTGCAAAGTGTCCAGGGAAATGCTTAGTCTATAGAGTTGCTGCGCAAGTGTTTGTTCAATAAAATATGCATCAAATCACAAACAGTCTTCCTGAAGATTAAGATTGTTGGAATCTTGAATTATTAAAATTTATCATTCATCTCTGAATTGTTTCAATGTTTTACAGTGGGAGTGTGTTACCATAAGACAGGAAAACTTAATTTACAGATACCCATTTGTGAAAAATGAAAAGTATAGCACGAGGATCTTTGTGGTATACATGAGGAGTAAGTTCCTTTTTGCCGTGAATGATACCATAATCTACCATTATAAGGTTTTCTGCTGCATTAAAGTCCTCTGTTTTAAAGAAGTCTGAACCTGGACATGTGTCCAGCTAAAGAAGCAGCTTATCTATCATAAGAAGACAAATAAGACTAATAAACACATTTGTTCCAATTCTGCATCTATTTCCAGCGTCCGTTGCCTTCATGGGACTCATTAGTATCTACTTGTGAAAGACAATGTGCTTGAATCATAAAAACCGTGAGTGTCTTAAGTGAGGCCCAGACTCACTTGTTGGTGGTATTTAATTAAAATTGCAACAGATGTATAATAGTCTTCTCAAAGATACAGTCTGTGATGACAAATAGGACCCCACTCTAGTCTTCTCACTTGGAAACAATAGCAGCATGTGTATTAGATGTAAAATGTTCTGATTTAAGGACATTTAAAATCGCAATTAGTCCCAGCTACATCTCTGACACTTTTACTATTCCGGTTAAACTTGATTTAAATTGAGATCGAGCCTACAGGTTTTTGCTGTTCATTCACTCTGCGTAAGAACTGTATTCAGAGATCCTCAGGATTCAGAGACTCACACGCTGTTGCTGTTTTTCCTGCTTCTTGTGTGGCTTGTGGTCTATTGTGTGTCCCACAGGTGTTTGTTGGCCACTGGGGACAGACCGGAGGGAGGAGTGGATGGAGACATGTCTGAGGACACTCTGCGATCTTCTGCACTATTTCCACATAGTGTGTCTCGGCCTGTCCCTTCCCTGTCCCTCTGCAACTCGGGCTAAATCAGTTACAGAAGCAGACAGGCCACCACTTAGTGTGGACAGTGTAGGGTCCAGGAGCTTTATTTTCTAAGGAGCAGAGGGAGCAGGGTTAACTGCAGCTTATTGAATGGGGCTGGAATACACCACACAGAGTTGTAACCAGTAGTGGGGGACAGGGAGTATCAAACAAAGCAAGGAGCTGAGAACTGTGAACTCACTGACCAACACGTCAGTCGTCCTTGCCCAGCCGCTCGCCTTCAGCTTCTGACCAGCAATCTCACCCTGAACTGCCTTCTTCCCAACCCCAATCACATGGGGAACTAGCATGTTCTTCTATGATCATACCTTTCTACTCACTCATATCGTTCATGGATCTAAGGACAGCAGCCCCCTGGCACAACCAATCAGAATTCTTTCTCACTGGTTTTAGGAATGGTTCTGGGAGAGTCTATCTCTCTGGTTGAAGAAGCTGTAAGATGGATGATTTCCTGGACAAGGCATCCACAGCCCCATTAACTTCCAAGGGGAAAGGGGTGACCTGCAGTCAGAGAGGAGTCAGTGCCAAGAGAATTAGAAACTAGAGAGAAAAACAAACTCTGCCAAGCTGGTGTCTCACAGACCCTAGGGCTATTCCCTGTGCCCCCCACCCCACGCCCTGCCTTTCTGAAGGCTGGTACATCCTCCTTTGCTCTCAATCAGGGCCAGCTGCCCAAAGATCTTTCCATTAGAGACTAGTCCTGTCTAAACAAGTTAGATCAGGATGCAAAGTGAGTCCATGGATTTTAGAGATCTATTAGTGCCACTTCCCTAAACCAGTATAATTTCTACTTCTAAATTCTAAATGCCCTTAACACCCACAGACCACGTAGCTATCGCTCCTCATCGAAAACACTTCTTTTTCAGCAGAGAGAAGCCATAGCTGGTCTAGATGCAGAGAACAAATGACCATAGCCTGCCCAACCCCATTTGGGACATCTACAACACAATCTATACCCGAGGCTCAGAGGGCGTCGTTGAAGAAGCGACAGAAAGACTGGACAGCAGGACTTCTGCTGTGTCATAGTGTCATCTGTAGACGACAGAGAAGGCGCACCCAGGAAACGCCGGTAACATGGTTTCCTAAATGAGACCTGGAAAGTGGTACCACCAGTTAACATGCCAACATGGATGAGGAAAGCCTTGCAAGGCCACATCCCTAGATGAAGAGCTACAGGTCACTAATAGCTGTTGAAAAGGGGAGATGCAGGAATGCCACCCCTTCCTTCTCCAGGGATGACTCCCTGATAGGTCATCCAGGGCCAAGTGGTCTGGATGTGTGTATGAGCCACACAAAATGGGTAGCAAGTTGTAATTATAAATGCATTTATATAAGCTAAGCTCGGTGTCAGACTCTCTAATCTTTTTTGTGGTGGTGGTTGCTGTTCCATTTGTTTCTCTCTTTTTGGTTTATTTTTGAGATTGTGTTTTAATCACAGTCTTTCTCCCTTCCCTTTCCTCCCCCCAAGCCCTCCCACATAGCCCTCTCCTTTAAATTCGTGTCCTCTTTTTTCATCAATTGTTATTGCATGTACATATGACATATTTGTATATACATATATATTCCCAAATATAACCTACTGAGTCCATATGATGTTATTTTCAGGGGTGACCATTTGGCACTGGATATCAAGCCCTTCCCTGGGGAGGGCCACCTCTCCTGTTCCCAGCTTTGCCTATAGTTCTTTGTGTAGGGATGAGGCCTCCTGGGCTTTTCTCTGTTCAGTCTGGCATGTGTGTTGATGTCACATTTATTCAGCTCACATTTGGGCAGTCATGTTGGTAAGATTTTATGGGAGGAGCCTCTGATGTTGCTAGGAGACACAGCAAAGCCCCTGATTCTCTGATTCTTACAATATTTCCTCCCCGTCTTCAGCCATGTTCCCTGAACCTGGGGGTGAGAGTGTTTCGTAGCTGTATCCACTGGGACTGGGCTCCACAGCTCTGCATGTTGATTGGTTTTGGTTTTCTGTGGTGATCTTCACCTGTTGCAAAGAGAAGTTTTCTTGATGAGAGGTGAAGACTGCACTTGTCTGTGAGTGTAAGGACAAATGTCTGTAGATGGTTGTTAGGAATTATGCTGGTTTAGTAAATCAGTGGTCGTAGATTCTCCTCCAATAGCCATGATTTCACTAGCAGAGGTAGGTTTCCAGTACCAGCTGTGAATTCCCTCTTGCTGAGGGGGTCTTAAGTCCAGTTAGAGAATTGTTGGTTCCCACCATGGTATGTATTTCACTCCTGTACCCATAGAGTTCATATCATGATGGTCTTTGATGTGGTGTACAGGCGTCATGGCTGAGTGGGATGGTTGGTTTATTTATTTTCCTTTGGTAGCCTGCATGATGAAAGCTAGTCCTCAGGGACTCAGTTACTCTCCAATCCTGCCCCACCACCATCCTGGCAATGGTTCCATTTTACTTCCTGGTTTCTGTAGTTACACAAGGATATGTACTCACATCTGAGAATTTGGAGCTAGGAGCTTCCAATAAAAGAGAATGTGCAATGTTTGTCTTTCTGGATCTGGATTATATCACTCAACATGATCTTTTCTGGTTCCACCTTTTTACCTGCAAAGTCCAGGATTTAATTTTTTCTTACCACTGAATAGTCCTGCATAATGTATATGTGCCACATTTTTACCATCCATTCAGGATGACTGATGGGTCATAGCACATTTAGGTAGTTTCCGTTTCCCGGCTACTGTGAATAGAGCAACAACGAACATGGCTGGGCAATTATCAGTGGAGTAGGATGTAGAGTCCTTTAGGCATACGCCAAGGAGTGGTATGTTTATATGGTGGATTTACCTTTATCTTTTTGCACCAGTTTGCAATCCCACCATCAGTGAATGGGGGTTCCCTTTCCCCTGCATCTCCTCCAGCTTCCGCTACTGGTTGTTCCATTGATCTTTGCGATTCTGACAGCGGTAAGATGAAATCTCAAAGTTGTTTTGATTTGCATTTCTCTCATTGCTAGGGGTGATGAACATTATTTGAGATATTCTTAGCTATTCTTTTTTCTTCTTTTGAGAACACCCCGTTCAGGTCCTAGGCTCATTCTTTGAATGGGTCATTTGTTTTTGGTTTTTCAGTTTGTTTGTGGGTTTTAATTTTTTTATTTCTCTATATATTCTGAATATTCAATCTCTGGCAGATGGGTAGCTGGCAAAACTCTCCCCCATTCTGTGGACTTCCTCTTGACCTGACTGATTATTTCTTTTGCTGTGCAGAAGCTTTTTAGTTTTATGAGGTCCCACTGGTCAATTATTGGCTTTAATTCTTAGACAAATGGAATCCTACTCAGGAAGTCCTTTCATAAACCGACATCATGTAGGGCACTCTCTAGCTTTTCTTTTAGCAGTTTCAGTATTTCAGATTTAAGTTATTGATTCACATGGAGTTAATTCTTGATCAAAGTGATAGATATGGATCTAATTTCTTTTTTTTTCTTTTTGCATGTGAACATCCAGTTTTCCAAGCACTAAGTGTTGAAGATGGCTTCTTTTTTCCAGCATGTGTTTTTGACAACCTTGTCAAATATTAAGTGGCTGATTTTGTTCCATTGGTTTACATGTCTGTTTTGTGCCTATGCCTGGGTTTTATTACTATGGGTCTGTAATATATTTTGAAATCCAGAATCATAATCCCTCTGGTACTCACCCCCTCAGGATTTGGGGGGAGGTACACGGGATCATTCTTGATTTCATATGAATTTTACAATAGTTTTTTTTCTATTTCTGTGAAGAATAAAATGGGGATTTTGATCAGCATTGCATTGAACCAATAAATAGATTTTTGTAGAATGATCTTTTTATAATATTAATTCTAGCAATTCATTTGGATGGGAAGTCCTTCCATTTTCTATTGTATTTCTCTATTTCTTTCTTCAGACATTTAAAGTTTTCATTGTAGCAGTCCTTCCCTTCCTTGGAAAGGTTTATTCCTAGATATTTTATTTTCTTTGAGGCTATTGTGAATGAGAATGCATCCATGATATCTTTCTCTGTATGTCCTATATTGTTGTATAGAAAAAGCTATTGACTTGTGCAAGTTGACTCTACATCCTGCTACAATGCTGAATTTGTTTATCATTTCAGAAGTTTTCTGGTAGAATTTTGGGATCGCTCATGTATAGTCATATCATCTGCAAACAGGGATGACATGACATCTTTCTCTATTTGTGTCCCTTTTACTTCCTTCTCTTGCCTTATTGCCCCAGCCAGTACTCTGAGCACAATGTTAAAAAGGAGTGGTATTGGACATCCCTGTCTCATTCCTGACTTCAGAGGGGCTGCTTCAAGCTTTTCTCCATTGAGGATGATGTTGACCATGGGTTTCTTGTATATAGCATTTATTATGCTGAGGTATATACATTCTTTAAGACTTTCGTCATGAAGGAATGACAGATTTTGTCAAAGGTTTATTTATGCGATTTTCTCTTTAAGTCCATGTATGTGATTTATTACATTTATTGACTGTGTATGTTGAACCACCCCAGCAATACAGGGATAAAGTCAACTTGCTCATGGCGTATAATCTTTTTGGTCTGATATCTGCAAGTATTTAATTGAGTATTGTCAGGTCTGTGTTCATTAGAGATGTTGGTCTGTAGTTTTTATCGTTATGTCTCTTCCTGATTTGGGTATTAGAGTAGTATTGGCTTTTTAGGAGGAGTTTAGAAGTACTTCTGTTTAATAAACACACACACACACACACACACACTAGACAGACAGACAGACAGACAGACAGACAGACAGACAGACAGACAAATAGGTAGGTAGGTAGGTAGGTAGGTAGGTAGGTAGGTAGGTAATTTCTCCCTTACAAAAGGACCGGCTTTAGATCTTTGACTGTCTGGTAGTATTCTGCTGTGAATCCATCTGTCCCTGGACTCTTCTTAGCTGGGGGCTTTTTATCACTATTTCTACCTCTTCATTTGTTGTAGGTTTGTTTAGGTTATCCTCTTCTTGGTTTAATTTTGGTGGTTTGGCTGAATCCAGAAAATCATCCATATCTTTTTGATTTTCCAGCTTATTGGAATGCAAGCTTTTAAAATAGTCTTTTATAATACTCTGAATTTCTTTTATGACTGTTGTAATGGTTCCCTGTTCCTTTCTAACTAACTTAATTTGGGTCCTCTCTTTCTTTCTTTTGGTTGGGGGGGGGGAGTAGCTGTCAATTTTGTTTATCATCTCAGAGAAACAAATTTTAGTTTTCTTGGGTCTTTTATTGCTTTCTTTGATTCCATTTTATTGATTCCTACTCTGGTTTTTATTTCTTCCCATTAACTGGGCTTGGATTTGGTTTCTTCTTGGTTTTCCAACCTTTTTAGTTGCATCATTAATCCATTTATTTGTGCTCCTTTGACTTTTTTAATGCAGACACAGTCCGCATAGGACTTATTTCAATGAGTTCCAGGGGTTTTGTTATGTTTTTGTTTTTATTTAGTTTCAGGAAATTTTCTACTTCTTTTTTGATTTCTTCTTTGACCCATTCATTCATTTAGTAATGGGTTGTTTAATCTCCATGAGTTTTCATATTTACTAGAGGGTTTGTGTTTGTTTTGGTTTTTTGTTTTTGCTGCCAATTTTAAGTTTTATTGCATTGTGATCAGATAGGATACAAGGAGTGATTTCAATCTTTTTAAATTTATAAAGATTTGTATTCTTTGGTGTTTGGATAGAATATTCTGCAGCTATCTGTTAAGTCCATTTGATGTATGATGTCAATTAATTCTGATGTTTCTCTGTTTGTTATTTGTCCAGATGACCTGTCTGCTGTAGAAAATGGGGTATTGAAGTCACCTACTATTAATGGAAGGTGTTAATCTGTGTCTTTAATTCTGGTAGTAGATTATTTTTTAATATTAGGTGCCTCTGAGTTTGATGAATATGGCTTAGGATAGCATAGTCTTCCTGGTTAACTATTCCTTTGAATAGAATGAGGTGTCCCTCTTTATCTCTTCTGATTAGTTTTTGTTAGAAGTCTATTTTGTCAGATACTAGGATAGCGATACCTGCTTTGTTCCTGGTCCTATTTGTCCACGCTTTACTCTAAGATGGTGCCTAATATTAAAATTAAGATGTATTTCCTGTAGGCAGCAGATAGGTGGATTTTGTTTCTTGATCCATTCAGTTGGTATTCGTCATTTGATTAGAGTTGATGTAATTGATATTTAAAGTTATTATTGAAATGTGTGTACTAGTTGTAGTCATCATGCTATTATTTTTGATGGTTTGTGTTCTCAGTGGTATTTTGTCTCCTAGTAATTATGGCTTTGTATTTATTTCCACGGTCTCTCTGCTATGCTCATTCTTCTATTCACTCTGAAATAATGCCTATATTTTTCTTGGGTTTGTTTTATTGGATATAATTTTAGGCTGTTTAAGTCATGGAAATTTTTTTCTTTCTCCACCAATCACATAGTTTTGCTGGGTGTGTTATTTTAGGTTGGTTGTCTTTTAAGACTTGAATTACCACCAAGCTCTTCTCTCTCTTCAAGTTTCTATCAGCTGTTACCTGATGTATTTTCCTTTATATATGACTTGTATTTTTTTCTCTGGCAGCTTTCAGCATGTGTTCTTTGTTATGTATACTTAGTGCTTTAACTATAATATACCATTGGGATTTTCTTTTCTGGTCTTGTCTGTTGGATGTTCTGTATGTGCTTTTTGTATTTGTATGTGTATGTCTTTCTTAGTTTAGGATCGTCTTCTCTGGTTTTGTTCAAGATCTGGTCTATGCCACTAACAAGATTCTTCTCCTTCATCTATGCCTATAATTTAAAGGTTGGTTTGTTTTTTTTTTATAGTGCCCCACATTTCCTGTGTGGTTCCTTTACTGTGTCTTTTTGTTCATGTTCCCTGCTTATTTGGTCTAGAGCCTCTATTTTCTCTTTGAGACATGATATTCTTTCTTCTGTTTGATTCATTCTATATGTAAAGCTTTCCTTGTGTTTTCTAGATGAGCTATTGGGTTTTTCAGTTCCATCTTCATTTCAGCTTGAGTCCTCTTCAATGTTTCTATCTCTTTTTTCAGTTCCTTCTTAAGAACTGTGTTGTCTTTGCCATTTCCAGCAGCCTTATGCTTGTGTTTCTTGGGCATCACCCAGGAATTAATGCTCCTTAAGCTCTTTCTCCTTGATTTCACTGAGCTGTTTCTTTGTGTCTTCTTTAAACTCCTCAAATTCTTTAAGGGGGTTTATAGGTGTTTTTTTTTATATGACCTTGAGTTCATCTAGATAGTTTTCATTAGCGAGCATTTGTACAGGACTGGTAGGTTGGCAGGTTTGGGAGAACAGATACTTGCTTGATCTTTCATATGGTTGGTATTCCTGTGATGAGATCTGGACATGTGGACTACCTTTGTTAGTTTTAAGTTTGTTATGGATGGAGTAGGGTGGGGGAGAAGAGAAGATGGGGTGGACATGGTCTAGATGTTGGAAGTGTTTTGTGTAGAATGCAGTCAGGTGGGCAGAAGGGAGTTGCCTGGTATACAGGATGTGCCTTTTATTCTAAGCTGGGGGTGTAGGGGTAGATAGATATGAGTGGAAGAGCTGGATATAACATGGGAGAGTCCTGTGGTATGGCAGATAGGTAGGGTGGATACTGACGCAAGACTAGAGCTCCTCTGCAGTGGAGTTAGAGAAGGCCAGAGTAGGCTGGTGCACCGGTTGTGGGACCCAGGCTAAATCTGGTAGATTATGGAAAAGGGCATGGATAAAGAGGTCAGGAATACTCACTCTGGAGAAGGATGTGGAAAGTCTGGGCATAGAATAGAGTGATGGAGGTGTCATAAAGCGCCCTGTGGGAGAATGCAGGTGAGGCAGGTCTTGGCTACTGAACGGAACCAAGTGGAGAGACTAGACTAGACTAGGATTTAGGACCCTGAAGAAGCCTGGAAGTTGGCTACTGCAAGGCAAGGGTGGCCAGACTAGGCTGTGGCACTGGCTAACTGAGCCTGGGCTAGATCCAGCAGGATATGGAGAAACAAGTGTTGGGGAGGACTCATCAGGCTAGACCCTGAAGAACATGGAAAGTCTGGGTATGGTGTTGGACGGCGTAGGCAGCGACTCTCCTTAATTTTATGAACAAGAAAGGTAATAGTTACAAGCAACCATAAAAAAGCATGAGTAAATAATAAATGTATATAGTGCTCATGGATGGTATCAAAACCATCCAACCATTGAGATACATGCAATCCATCCAACCATACATACATAACAATAATAATTAAAGAATAAGAGACAAAAAATTTTAAAAAGAGCAGAGGGGTACCTGAGGAATTGTATGGATGAGGGGGAGGGGAGAAATTACATAAATCCAGTATTCATACATGAAATTCTCAAAAAATAAAGAAAATTGAAATGTATACTTGGTTAGGGGCTTGGGAGATGGCTCAGTGGGTAAGCGTACTTGTGCAGGAGCGTGAGGACCTGGGTTCAAATCCCTAACACTCCTGTAAGGTTTTGTGAAACAGACAGTTACATCCCAACAGGTTACCTGGCCAGTGAGTTCAGCCATGTGGAGAAAATTCAAATATAGTTTTCTAGTATATTTGAAAGTCTAGTAACTCGAACAAGATTTTTCCAATCTGAATAAATTATGAAGGATTCATTAAAATATAGTTTGGGCATGGCCAGTCTCTGTTTCTTTACAGAACAAAGCTGGCGCCGGGTGGTGATGGCGCACGCCTTTAATCCCAGCACTCGGGAGGCAGAGCCAGGCGGATCTCTGTGAGTTCGAGGCCAGCCTGGGCTACCAAGTGAGCTCCAGGAAAGGCGCAAAGCTACACAGAGAAACCCTGTCTCAAAAAAAAAAAAAAAAAAAAAAAAAAAAAAAAAAAAAAAAAAAAAAAAAAAAAAACAGAACAAAGCTGGCATTGTTGTGATATTTTGCTAAACCAATTGTTGTAATGAATTTCTCTAATTAGCAAATTTTTATTACAAATTTCTGGAAAATATTTTTATCACTGAGCTGTTAAGATTATATTGATAGAAAGACCTTAGCACCTATTTCCTCTTCTTTCTTTTCAACAAAGTTGTCTTATGTTGGGTGCAAGCAGCAATCCTCAGGCCAGCCACACATTCTACTATAAATCGTCATGTGTACACATTCCACTCGATCACGTGGGCATTACAGTGTTTCAGAGTTCATAAAACAAGTTACATTCCTGTTCAGTTTGGAGACCCTAAACTCTTCTCTTCCTTAGTTAGAGCAGACACCAACCTGAGCTTTATCAGCAAATGAACGGTAACATCAAAGTGCATTGGTAACAGAAACCCCAAGCAGGCACCTCATCGTCAGCCTCGGGTAAGTGGTGACTGTATCGCTGGTTGCCCACAGAGCTGATCACTAAGTTGACTGGAACTCCTTGGCACATTTCAAGAATTTAGAATGACTCATGAAATGAGTGCCAGCACAAAGAAGACTACACTCTGTCTGCTAAGCATATGGCAAAATCTAATTGTTTGCCCCTAAAGCAACAGAAACACCAACCATTTGAACAGCACACTCCTACCCTCCGTACTGGAACACAAGATGAGAGATCTATCAAAGTCCCATGGTTTGTCTTTGAGTTTGATTAGACTTGCTGAACCTACATTACATGTTTGAAACATAAGACTGGACAATCAAACTAAGTGCATATCTAGGTGAAACACAGTGGTACCCAAAGGTGAAACTGTGTGTAATTTATTAGCTCCCCATATAGGCTAAGCTTAAGGTCAGACTCTCCTTAATCTTATAAACCAGAAAGAAAATGACTACAAACAACTTAGAAAAAGCATGAGCAGATTATACATTTGTGCAGCACTGATGCTCTGGAAGTGCCTGTTCCACCCAAGCATTTACTACTCAAAGTATGGTTTGCCGACCGTAACAAAAGCATTGCTGGGAATTTCTTAGCAGTCCAGAACCTCAGACCCTACCCCAGACAGTGGGACTCAAGGCTTCTTCTCAACTCTATCCCATTTGCACACTGAAGTTTAAGGAGCGTCTTTTACCCAAACTCCCTTGGGTTACAATTGAGGAAAAATAAGATGGTATAAGCTGGGGGAGGTTAAGTGATGTGTCATGACCAAACAGCTAGTTAGAAAACCAGCTGGGACTCATAAGTCTCTTGGCTCACAGACCAATGGACCTCAGAATCCTGGAGGGTTTCAGACAAGGTGGATTTAAGTGAGTGTAGCGTTCCCTGAAATAGCCATTGATTGTTCCCATCATCTCCGTGCCGAGCGCACACGGAGGGCCTGAGAGAGTCCAATCACTGTGCCCCCTCCCAACACCCCCCACAGACCAGCCTCACAGCAGCCCCCACTGCCTGATGCTCCGGCCGTCCTCACGGAAACGACTGCCCCTCCACCTGCCACCTCGGTTTAACTGAGGCCCTGTTAAAGAGCCAGCTCCTCCATGAGGCTTTCAACTCTGCCCTATTTCTCTCTTCTTCAGATATGCTCCTAGTGCCCGGGATATTATAGATGAAAACAGCCTGGAAGGTTTGTCTGGTACCATACACTGAAATATTAGCATAAATATATATAATTTATACACAGGGGGTTTTCATCTATTGCCCTTCTCAATACTGTATTTATGCCTCCTTCCTTGGCTTGCTTGTGTTATATTTCCAGTATTTTAAATTATTCCTGAGACAACACTAGAAATTATGCTAAGCTCTGTAGTGGAAGGACCAAAGTCTTTCTCAATAAAAGAGCTTTATGAAATCATCCCTGAGATGTGGCCATTCAGTTTTCACTCACATATTTTCCATGTTATGAAGCACAGTCCTGTTTAAAAGCAGCAGTTTTGTGATGCTGAACAACTTTAGTCATCAGATAATTCTAAGTGAAATCCATCTTCCCTTAACTTCTAACGCATGTCCTTAGTTCTGCATTTGAAGCAATTAGAGCAAGTTGAACCCATTGTCCAAAGGGAAAAACAAAAGGCCTTTGGCGACCTAGAGCAGAACTAGCAATCAGAAGCAGTGAACGCTCGGCCCTGTCTCCCATGTTGCTGACCCCTGTGCCTCTTAATGAACTCATGCTGTCAATAAATCTGTACTGAGCACCTCAATAGAAGACATGCCTTTCTGGGTGACATGGGACAGAATAAGATGACAAGTTCACTCATCTGTGACTCTGAAGAACGGAAACCACTTCACAGTGAAAGCTCGAGGCCGTTGCACACGTTACGTACAGCTCTTCCCAAGTTGGTAAAAGATAAGCCCCTAGTCACCTCTCCTCTCTCACACTCTTATCCCAACATAGAGTTGGGCTTCTTCCTGGAGGGTCATTTCCATGGCTGCTCTTCCAGAGAATGCTTCTTAGATACTGCTAGAATTCTCCCTCCAGATTTGGTAAACTCACCCAGACTGCTAGCCATTTTCTTTAACACCCTGTCTGCACACGAGGATTTCCCCAAGGACACGATCTTCTCTTCCTGCTTCATTGAGAACTGTTTATTCCCCCATTGTCAACACACCACAAAGCCAGGAAAGGAGAGATCGCTATTCTCTGAGCATCCCAGTAGCCTTCCAGATTTCTCAAGTCCACACTCGTTCACTCAACAAATATTGAGTATCTTCTATTTTTTTTAGGTATATATTAGGGCAGTCCACCTAATAGATAAATACTCCCTTTAAGAATAATGTAATCCACTTACAGGAATAACCAGAAAGTCTTGTGACAGTCCTCATAGCTATGAAGATGATTTGTCCTTTCGGAACAGCTATAGTGTGGAGGCAGGAACTGTTGGTTGTCTATTACATTTCTAAGTTTTGTTTACCTCCCTAGTAGAGGGAGGCCTCTTCTACTGGACACACCTATTATAATTGAGGTAGCAGAAAGAATTATTTAACACAGAAAAAAATGAAAAAAAAATAAAGAAAATGTGTAATCCTAAATTCTCATAGAATTCCATCATCATTTAACAGGATATATCTGAGAGCAAGTACTGATTTGAAGATCTATGAATGTCTACCTTCTCCTAAAAGACTCACCTCCCAGGAAAGCTGGCATCTGTACATTTCCCCTTCATTGTTTTGCAGCGTATGACATGAGACTGAGGGACACTGTAGAGAAAAAGGATAATTGTTGTGGATTTTTCAGAGCTACAAGGACCCACAGCTACAGGGAACCTCCATGGCTGACATCTACACTGTGTCAACCACTCTCGCTTCCCAAGATTTCACCACCTCAAGAACCTTCTAACCTAACTTCATGGACCACCTTGACCTTCAGACTCCTCAGTACATGTGATCTGCTCAGTGCACCATATTTCAGGATCCGTTTCCATCCATACTCAGCTGCATGAGAACAGGGACTGTTCTACTTCTTTTGTTTATAAAGCGAGTATGTGTTGAATTGAGACCTCTTAGGCCACCTCACCAGAACATACAGTGTTTTAAGAGCAGACTGCTACAGACCGAGTAGGCTCCCTTTTGGCTTGTCTAAGATAAGGCAGCATAAAAACAAGCACTTGGGAAATGCCTTTTAGTAACAGTACACCAAAGTCAGTATAGCACTTAATAGCAACTTGCTACATATACAAACATATGATTTTAAAGGAGGAAGAACAAAGCAGAGAGTTCTAAATTTTTCTTGGTTGATAACTAGCTTTTAAATAGCTGCCGCATGCTGGTTGGCATGATATAAGTGCATTCTCCCTTCAAAATGGGCATTTCACGATTCTGAATATGTGAAGACGTGAGTTGTTCCATGGTATTCACCACACATGCGCGCACGCGTTTGAGCACACACACACACACACACACACACACACACACACACACACACACCACTCTGACCATTGGCAACTTTCTCTTGGCTTCCTCGGGCTTGAGTCAAGTGTTTTCACCCACTCTGCCCTTCACCAGCGCCATCTCCTCATGTCCCCGTAACTGCCTGGCACAGGGTGGAATCATGATTTAGCGAAAGGGCAAGTAGGAGGCAGAATGGAGTGCTGTCTTCCCTAATTGCTATTTAAAGGAGACAATAAAAAGGATGAAGCAAATTAAATTAGCAAAGAAGCAAGAGCATCCCAATGAACTGGCCAAGATAATCAACTTGGAAAATTAGCTATTAAACCTCCACACATGCTCATTTTCATAATTTTGTGTGTGTGCTTATGAGATGCAACCCATCCCCGTTGAAATGGTTGGGACGAAGGTGTTCTTCATTTCTGGGAGATCAGTCATTTGCAACTGACCTTGATGAAGTTGGAACTGAGGTGTTTTATGGTGGGTTTTTGTTTTTGTTATTAATATCTTAGTTCATAATTGCTCAGTTCAATCTTGGAGCATTTTGACTGGAGCTGGGAACTATGTGAAAAGGCAGAGAAAAATGGCTGAGATCTGTCACCCTTTACTTTATTCTCAGTTCTTTTCTTTTTCTCGTTTATTCTCTTCTGTGGGTGGGAGAGATTGGATTTTTATCATTGTGATTATTTTTATGAAGCTTCCTTTCAAATACCTGAATTTTCATACTATGTAGACTATCTCCTACAAATATTTATGAAATTTTAAATTTTCTTTTTTTTTTTGCATGTATGTATTGTGGGTTGATGCACATGCCATTGGCCACACACGGAGGTGAAAGAACAACTTAGGCAAAGCGTTTTCTCCTTCTGTCACGTGGGTTTGGGGAATCAAACTTAGGTCATGAGGCTTGAGAAGAAGCGCCTTTACCCATCCTAAGCCCCTCACTCTTCCATTCTCCACCCCCCCCCCACGATTGTACTGGACCCTTAGGTATAGGGTTGCTTTTGCGTATGTATCATTTGGGTTATGACATCCCGCAGCCCCTTCTTCTCTACATTTTGACCAACTGTGGATTCCTGCAATAGTCTCCATCTGTTGGAAAAAAGAAGCATCTTTGATAGGAGTGTGTGTGAGCTACATTTATGCGGGTGTAAGTATAGGTATTTAGAAAACAGTTACAACTTCATCTATTTTCTTTCTGTAGGTTCTTGATCATATATTCCACTTTTCAGTCTAGGGTATCGCTTCCAGTGTTTTCTGTAGGTGTTTTTGTTTTTTTTTTTTTTTTTTTTTTTTTTTTTTTCTGTACAGGTGGACGTGAGCCCTTTTAGCCTGTTCATATCAAGGAAAGCCTTCCTCTCTCGTTCAACTCTGGCAGACAACTGTGCAGGGTGAAGAAATTCAGATTGGCACCCATGGTCTTTCAGAACCTGGAGTGCATTGCTCCATGCTCTTCTGGCTTTTACAACCTCCACTGAAAAGCCATCCGTGACTCTGATGGTTAATCTTCGTGTGTGACTTGTGATTTTTCTCTTGCAGGTTTCAATATCCTCTGTTGTTCTATATATCTGGTGTTTTAGCTATAATATGCCATGGGGAGTTTCTTTTCTGGTCCTGTCTGTTTGGTGTTCTGAGTGCTTTTGGTATCTGTATGGGTAGGTCTCCGAATGATTTGGGGACATTTTCTATGATCCTGGTGAAGATCTGGTCTATACTATTGTCCTAGGATCCTTCTTCATCTGAGCCTTTAGTTCATAGGTTTGGTCTTTTCATGGTGTCCTAAATTTTCTGCGTGTACCTTTCACGTGCTCTTTAATTTTTTCATAGCCTTTGCTTGAGTGGTCCAACTCTTCCACTTTAACTTCAAGTCCTGATATTCTGTCTTCTCCTTGATCCATTCCACTTGTAAGACTTTCTCCTGAGTTTTCTAATTATGTACTAGCTTTTCAATCCATCTTCATTTCAGCCTTTTTTTTTCAGTATTTCTATCTTTTGACTGAATTAAGATTTCAGATCCTGAATTTTGTCATGTCACTCACCTGTATATTTATGTTTTCTTGGACTTGACTCAAGGGCTTATTCCTATCCTCTTTAAATTCAGTGAGGTATTTATTCAAGTCTTCTTCAAACTTCTCAGATTCTCTTTGACCATGTTTATGAGTGTCATTTTAATTTGGTGTCCTGGGGTTCATCTGGGAAATTCTCACTGAAGAACATTTCTACAGGGCTGGTGTGTTTTATAAGAAACACTATCAAGACCTTCCATATTGTTTGTATTTGTGACGAGACCTGGGCATGAAGACTTCTTTTGTTGATTGTGTTTCTGGTGTGAGATTCTAGGCGGCCTCTCTTGAGTTCAAGCTTGGCTTGGCTTTGCTGTTTCCAAAGTTTGGTTGATTTCAGGTCAGGTTTGAGGAATTGGCAGGTAAATCTTTCAGATACTCAGTGTTCACTGTGGACTGAAGGGATGGCGGTGATTCCAGTCCAATGGTGATCATGAAAACGTGTGAGTGGGACAAGCAGCTTAGAACTGCTTAGGCTGGTGTGTACGCTGTGCTGCCTAAATTATGCCTGGCAACGGTGGGCCAGGGTCTTCGCCACTTACCATACCAGGCATGTACACAGGCTGGGCAATGAAGGCTTGACCTGGAAGTTGGCAACGGCACGGGTGGGTAAGGATCCCTGAGTCTCACCAGACTGTGCAGCCCTAGCTGGGCTTGGTGACTGGGGAGAGCATGAATAGGCAAGTTTTCAGGCTCTTCTAAACATCAGATCTAACATCATAGATCTGCTTGCAAATCAAATGTTTGAATGATTGTTTATAGACAATAGTCTGTGTCACTTTCCTCCATATGTTAAGAAGCTATATTTCTGCACTTAGAGTAAGACTAAACAATCTCAGAACTCTCAGACCAAAAATCCAGGGAGGCAGACATGTCACAGCTTGGTAACGCAGTTATCCAGTCACTGGTCACACAGAGAAGCCCAGGCTTTTGCCTCGTTCTGAGAAGATCGATGTTGGAGTTACGTGATCTCCTTTGTTTTATTTTCATTCTTTTGTTCTTTACCATTTCTAAGAAAGAAAAAAAGAAGAAGAAAGAAACTCTAAGTCAAAATCAGTAGACAGCTAAGTGTCTGTCTAGCATCAGAGTTAATTTTAGTGGAACAGAGAACACCTAACAGCAGACAATTAGATTAAAACCTGTTCTCATCAGAAAAAAAAAAAAAAAAAAAACAAAGACTTTACCTTTTGAAATAAGGTAACTAACTGCCTTTGGCAGACATCCTCACTATACTCTACATCAACTTCACACATTTTTAATTTCTTTGTAAGAATAGAATAATACATGCTCCTGGTTTTCAAGTGCTGTTAAACATTTAAAACAGGAAACATATACCAAAGTGCAGACCACAGCACTTATTTCTGCTTCATTCAGCATCAGTACCTTAGACTCTCAAGAGGCAAACGTCTATTAGTAAATTACAATGACTATATATTATTTTAGATATGTTCACAACATTTTCTTACTTATCAAGTTTCACTCCCCAAATATTTCTGGAGTACATCCTTTTTCCCAAGACACTGAATTTATTCTCAGGATGCAGTTTAAGGAAAGAGCTAAGGCGAAGCCCCTGCTACTTGAGTCCACCGACACAGAGAGTTTAATTACAGACAAGAAAACACTGCTGTGTAACTTGGGAGATGAAGTGCTTATGTGTGAAAATGAAATAGAGTATTCATACTTTCCCACCCTGATAACTTAGCCCAATAACTTAACCCACCCTGATCTTCTGGGCTGTAGTTAATTCTCTACTGTTTGTTGAAATTTATGGTTGCCTTAGAGCAAAAGTTAAAATAGAAATAGTAAGTGTTTAGTTAAAAACTAATTCTGTTCTACATGCTTTAGACTTAAAAATAATGCATTCTTCTCTGAAAGAATTGTAGACTAAGCCAGGCATGATAATGCACACTTTTAGTTCCAGCACTTGGGAGGCAGAGGTGGACATATCTCAGAGTTCAAGTCCAGCCTGGCCTGTAGAGTGAGTTCCAAAACAGTCAGTGCTACACACACACACACACCCTGTCTCAATTCCTGCCCCACCACACACAAATTGTAAACTTTAAGAATGAAAAAAAAAGCACAATAACAATTATCCTGACAGAGGAAGAGAGATTCAAGATGAGCCTGGGAGACACTGATGGAGGTCATGTTAATTGGTTTGTGTGGTTTATTCAGGGTGTGTGGGTAGATGAAAGATGCCTGCAAACTCTCTTCCGTCCTTCCCACTACAGTCCCTTTCTTGAACCTAGGTGATCTCTACCAAAGCCATTAAGTTGGCAAATACAGTACAGCAAGAATTAACTGTGCTACTTCTCTAGGCCCATGCCTTAAGACTTCCTGCCACTTGGAACACTCACCCTTAGAAACCAGCCATCATCCTGTGAGGAGCTCTTAATAACCCTGAGGAAAGACCCTATTGAGAGCAACCACTGCTCTGGCCAATGACCCCAGGTGGGCCCTCAGGTGACATCCAATACCAGGCAGGAAGTGACTCCTCTGACCCCATCTGCCTCGCTGTTGACACCAAGTGCAATAGGTGCCAGAGATGCCGTTCTTGAATTCCTGACACACAAAATGGTGCCTAAACTAAAACTGTTTCAGGCGAGGGAGGGACTGCAATGCATTAGTCAATCTTCTAAACAGAACCCAGGACTATTTCTACAGGCCTTAAGAGCACAAATTCTGGAGTCAAACTGTCTGTGGCCCAGCTGTGTGAACTTGGAAACAATTCTCTGTGCCCCTAATTCTACAAAGTGAGGTCAATTAATTGTTTTCTAATTTTTATTGAAAATAGACTTTTATATGATACTTTCTGATTATGGTTTCCCTCCTCCAGCTCCTCCAAGATCCTCCTCACCTCACCTCCCATCCAATTCCACACCTTCTATCTCTTGTTAGAAAACAAACAGGCACCTAAAGAATAATAATAAAATAAAATAAGGTAACAAAAACAAGCAAACCAAAATGGACAAAACAACAAAAAAGAGGAGGAGGAAGAAGAGGAGGAGGAGGAAGAGGAGGAGGAGAAGGAGGAGGAGAAGAAGAAGAGGAGGAGGAAGAGGAAGAAGAAGAAGAGAGAATATACAGAGACAAAGAGATGCATGTTCACACACACAAAAATTCTATAAAAACACAAAACCGGAAGCCATAATATATACAACAAAGAACCTATAAATAAGGTCTAAAAAAAAAAAAACTGATGGAACATTAAGAGACAAAGAAGCTCCAAAGATACCATTGAGTTTGTTTTGTGTTGACCATCTATTTCTAGGCACGGAGTGCCCTTAGGAGTGGTTTGTTTCCCCAGTTAGACTCTTGTGGAAAGAACTACTTTTTCATTTGCAAGTGCTTATCAATTGGGGATGGCTTCTGGGTTAGGGATGGGGGCATGTGTCCACTTCTCTCAGTGCTGGGACCCCATCTGGCCCAGACAGTCTCTGAGAGCTCATATGTGCATCTGTCCTGCTGTATTTAGAAGGCTTTGTTTCCTTGGTATCCTCCATCCCCTCTGGCTCTTAAAGTCTTTCCACTTCCTCTTCTGCAGGGTTCGCTGAGCTCTGAGGGGAAGGATTTGATGGAGACATCCCTTTCAGGGATGAGTGTTCCAAGGTCTCTTACTCTCTGTACATTGTTCATCTGTGATCCCTGGTTTTGTCCCCACCTGCTGCAGGAGGCAGCTTCTCTGATGTTGGCTGAGTGAGGCAATGATCTGTGTGAGCAAAGAAGAATGTCATTAGGAGTCACTGAGAGGTAACTATTATCACTTAAGAAAATGGGGTGAAGAAATTGGAAACTACTAATTCTAAACACAGTTTGAGAACACATCCATTCACAGCCTGAGAGTTTGTCTGTCTACATAACCCCATTTTACCCAGCTCAGCTCACCACATAAAACCATAAGCATTCCAATGACAGGTTAATTGGCTGTTATCCTAAGCCCTTATATTTCATGTACTGTGAAAATATTGTTTCATAAAGAGGTCTGCTCATCAGACTCATGCACCTCAATTATACTGAGTATATAACGGCTTGTCATGTTAGCAAGGTAAGCCCAAGGTTAATTTAATGTGAGTATTTGAGATTTGTTTTATTTTTTTTCTGGCTCTGTGAATTGAAACATTTCCCTCACTTGATTTTTTTTCTTCTGTTTTCACTTAGAGTTTCAACAAGTTTATTTACAATATGATTTTGCAGATCCCAGTTTCTAAAGAGAAGCTATTCAACATGAGTCAGAGCTCCAACTCCCTGGGAATCCTGAACCCTGCTTACCCCGCTGGTAAATGTCAGCTGATTCTGCTACTGTAAGTCAGTTGGCTAACCCATGGTTCTGCTTTCAGTCTAAAATTAATTTTTAGCAGTTGTGCAAGTCACACTCTACAAGAGCTTGCAGAGAACATCAAAGAAAAGCTTAAAGCAAAACAAAAACACTTGCGAATCGAGGTCTAGATAATAAACCAGTCCCATTAAATTAATGTTTTTAATCCAAAAACGATTAGTTTTCCTGTGATTCAGACATGCACAGATGAGCATGTTCTGAGTACAGTAGATTATTGTCAGGAACCTAGAATAGTATCACAGATCAACCCATAACAATCTCTCAGTAGATCATGAATACTATTACTTGAAATAGCTTAATTGGTGTATAAAGTTTTTCAGAATGGAAAATTCCCTGAATATTTGTAGAAAATGAAGGCAAAGAACACTACAAATTAAAACTAAATAAAAGGAGTTTATTTCCAAGCCACAACGTAGAATCATCTATTTTGAATGTTGCCAGCAAAGAATGCATTCTTGATTAGGCTTTGTCGACAGGCAAAATGGGGAGAATATTTTCAGTCCTCAAGTCTCTACAAGTCTAAAAATCAAAATCTGAGCTATGTAAAATAGATTAGCCCAATTTCCCTCCCCATTACCCAAAAACAATCCCCAACCAGAACAGAACTAAACACATACAAGAGAATTCATCATTTCCAAGGTAGTCTCAACACACACACACACACACACACACACACACACACACACACACACACACACGGGAGGGGGGAGGAAGGGAGTGTAACAGGAATTGCTAAAGGATCTTATTAATAAAAAACCCAGAGCCAGATATTGGGGTGAAAGCTGAAAGATCAGAGAAACAGAACAAGCCAGCCACGTTCTTACCTCAACGAAATCCTCAGCCTCAAGAGAGTGAGTTCCTGTTTCCTCACGCCTTATATTCCTTTCTGGGTCCTGCCATATTACCTCCTGGGATTAAAGGCCTGTGTCACCACTGCCTGGTTCTGTTTCTCTCATGTAGCCCAGGGGAGCCTTGGACTCACAGAGATTAAGAAGGATCTCTGTCTCCCGAGTGACAGGATTAAGGGTGTATGTCATCACTGTCTAGCCTCTATGTCTAACGTAGTGGCCGACTATGTCTTCTGACCCCCAGATAAGTTTTATTGGGGTGCACAATATATCACCACAAAGGAGAGAACAGATCAGCTTGAAAATAGATGTAAAAGTAAGTCATGTGCAGGAGCAAAGTCATGAGACCTCTGTAAGGCGCCCACCAATGCCACTGATGAGGAAGAAACAAAGAGTGTAAATGGACCCAAAGCAGCATAACCTGGGGGGAGGGGCTGGTGAAACTCCGAGGTAGAATTCTGCGTGAACAGAAGTGCTTCGAGAGGTAGCAGAGTCAAAAGGTGCGGCCACCGAACTTGCAGATCTCTTCTGTGGGTTAAAACCAGAACACCGGGAATTCATTCTCTACCCCATCACCGGTCAATCACGTGGTCTCAGCTAGTAAATGTTCTGGCTATGCAGTAAGAGCGATTAGGACATACCCCCTACTTGTTTACCGAAATCTAAGAAATCCGTGAACGTCCTGCAACTTGCAGCAGATGGTATAGTTTAAAGAGCCCATTCAATGCCCTTTTGTAAGCAGCTGCTGCCCCTGACGCTCCTCAGCTGTTTCCCATACTGTAGGCAGGCTCCACACCTCCACAGAGAAAGAAGGTATTGCCTGTCGCTTCTCATTGTTGGCCCTTAAAGGCAGGCAGTCTCTGCTTCTGTGGCTCCCCATTTCTTAGAACTGTTTCTGTTATCAGATTACCACCAAATACATGGTCCTCCAGCAAACATTATGTCTAATGAAAACATTACCGAAGGGTATTAAAAGGTAAGCCTGCCTGTGTCACATTTCCTCTGGAGTCTTATTCTGGGTCATTTACATAACTGCTTCAGGATATTCAACATGCATTTTTAAATGTCACCATTTGCAGGGATTATTTGTATATTGCTCTTAATTAACTTTTACTTCAAAACCTGGTTGGCCAGAATATATTTTAATTTTTTTTTTCAATACATTGAATCTTCTGGTCTCATTAAGCTCCCAGCTTGCTTTCCCCTAGATCAAAAGCAGGAAAAGGGGACTTGAAAAGGATTATCATACTAAATAAAACACACTCTTTCCCCGACTCCTCACTTTCTGTGTGTGTGGGCGGGGGGTCTGGTTCATACTGTAGAAATAATGAATGCACAAAGTGTCTATTCTACAAATGATAATATACCCAGGGTACTGTGGTCACTTAAACCAACAACTGTGGTATTTAAAACTGAACCTAGTTTCACATTTATTTTGTACCAAGAGAATACAGACCAAATAACTACTATACTTTGACTCTTTCGAAAATGCCATATCAAAAAAGAAATGCTTTCCAAATATTTGTCTCTCTCGTTTTTAAAGTGACAGAATTTACAAGCTAGCATTTATAATAATAGATAAGACAGTTGTGAGACCTTATGCCCTTGGGAAAATAAAATCTAGGTGAAACACACCAACTAGAAGAACTTTCTGTATCTCACTCATTTTTATTTTTCCTTTATTTTTTTAATTTTACATGTTGGGTTTTGTTTGTTTGTTTGTTTGTTTGTTTTTTGGGTTTTTTTTTTTTTGAGACAGGGTTTCTCTGTGTAGCTTTGCGCCTTTCCTGGAGCTCACTTGGTAGCCCAGGCTGGCCTCGAACTCACAGAGATCCGCCTGGCTCTGCCTCCCGAGTGCTGGGATTAAAGGCGTGCGCCACCAACGCCCGGCTGTTTGTTTGTTTGTTTGTTTGCTTGCTTGCTTGCTTGCTTGCTTGCATGTGTGCTTGTATACCATATGAGCAATGCCCAAGGAGGCCAAAAAGGGGCATTGGATTCCCTGAGACAAGTTACAGATAGTTGTGAGCCACCATACAGGTGCTGGGAATCAAACTTGGGTCTTCTGGAAGAGCAGCCTTGACAGTGCCCTTAACCACTGAGCTATCTCTGCAGTCCCTTGTAGCTCATACATATTTTAAACATATTTGAACATTTTTCAAACAATACTAAAGTATACAGCATAAAAAAGCACATTATTTCCTCATGGCCCTCCAACTAATTCACAGTCCTTGCTCCTGGTTATCCATTGCTCAGGATTTGGTATGCCAGAATTCTTAAAACATTTAGTGTTAGAAACATACATCAATATGCATAAAAATAAAACCAACCAAATTATATCTGTGTGGGTACACACATTCACACTTTCATTTAATTATTTTCCTTTAGATAAATATATTTTTGAATTTCCCTCATATATCGTTGGACGCATACTTAAATATTTCTAGAGTGCATATACCAAGGAGTGAGACTACTACTTCCAAAGATGGGCACACCCTTAGTTTAGAATCTATGACCATATTTGCTTCTGAAAATGACTAAGAAAGTTAAACTCTCACTCTATGTTAAAAATGGGAAGTTCCCTAAACATCCAGACTGGACACCATGTCAACCCTTGTCATTACCCACTACGATTATGAATGTGGTCTTCAGTCTATGGCATACATAGGTGGAACCCACCATGGGTTAAGTACATGCTCAGCCCTCTACCCCTTATGAAAATAATCTTTAAATCAAATATATACAACCAGAGAAAAATAGTTTTTTGATCAAAATGTGATAATATACACATGCATGGTTGTCGTGCAAACATCCTTAAGTAGGTGGTAGAGTGACTAGTCTGAAATTATTTAAAAATACACATGCGCCATCGAGCTACAAGTGCTAGCAAGCCACAGTTACTTCTGAAATTTTCTAGAATTCAAATTGTAGACTCTACAGAAAGTGAGAAGGTGAGTCTGGAGATAATTGAGTATTTAAGAGCATCAAATCGCACACACCTGACATCATAGGTTTTTGAAACAGTATACATCATAGCCAGTTTTTTTTTATTATTTTGGATCTAGTTCCAAATGAGAATGTAAACAATTTCATTACTGTGCTAGTTTACCATAGTAGTCATCAGAGTCACCAAACGTGTGAATGGAGACACAGAAAAGGTATCTAACCAATCTCTACAGTAACTATTTACTTAAAAACAATAATAATTTAACCAATCTCTATAATAACCATTTATAAAGCAAAAATTATAAAATTTGAGAAAGTGGAAATGGACAGTTTGACCAAGATAATGAAAAGATCACAACTATATTATCTCAATAGATAGAGAAAAAGCAATTATTCTTTATTCAATTGTGGAGAAGAGACCCCATGATCAAGGCTACTCTTATAAAAGAAAGCATTTAATTGAAGTTGACTAACAGTTTCAGAGGTTTAGTCCATTATCATCATTGCAAGGAGCACAGTAACATATAGGTAGGTATGGTGCTGGAGAAGGAGCCGAGAGTTCTACATCCTGATTTGCAGGCACCAAGGAGAGAGAGAAACTGGGCCTGGTGTGGGCTTTGAAACCTCAATGCCCACCCCTAGTGACACACTCCTCCAACAAGGCCATGCCTCCTAATCCTTCTAATCCTATCAAAGAGTTCCACTCCCTGGTGACTAAGCATGCAAACTATATGAGCCCATGGGCCATTCCTGTTCAAACCACCACAGCCATCAACAAAATTCAACTTCTTTTTGTGATAAAGCATTCTCAATAATTCGGTTTTTCATATTTACCTCCCTAAGCTATTGTAGTTTATTTCTTTAAATGGAATAAAACACAAATCCATAGTTTTAGACTAATCACTGATTGCAGCCTAGTCATGTATAGGCTATTTGTTAGGAAAGCCTTCCCACTCACTTTTTTAAACTCAATTTATTTATTTATTTTATATCCCAACTACAGTTTCCCCTTCTTCCTCTCCTCCTATTTCCTCCCCAAACCTCCCTCCCCCAATCCACTCCTCCTCTGTTTCTGTTCAGAAATGGGCAGGCCTCCCATGGCTATCAACAAAGCATGGCATATCAAGCTGCAGTCAGGCTGAGCACCTCTCCTTGTATTAAGGCTGGGTAAGGCAACCCAGTGTGAGGAATAGGTTTCCAAAAGCCAGCCAAGCATTAGGGACAGCCACGGCTCACATTGTTAGGAGTCCCACAAGTAGACCAAGCTACATAACTGACACATACATGTAGAGGGCCTAGGTGGGTCACATGCAGGCTCCCTGATGGTCAGTTGAGACTCTGTGAGCTCTTCTAAGGCCAGATTAGTTGCTTCTGTGGGTTTTCTGGTGGTGTCCTTGACCTCTCTGGTTTGCACAACTCTGATGTAGGATTCCCTGAACTCAGTCTATTGTTTGGCTATGGGTCTGCATCTGTTTCCATCAGTTACTGGATGAAGGCTCTCCAATGACAATTGGGGTAAGCACCAATCTATGAGTATAGCAGAATATCATTAGGCATCATTGTGTTGACATTTTTTTCCCTCCAGTTGTGTTTGGTTCTATCCTAGGTCTGGGCCATCCAGCCTCTGGGTCCTAACATATCAGACAGTGTCAAGGGTGGGTTGACTCTGGTGGCTTGGGTCTCAGTCTGCACAAGTCATCGATGGGCCACTCCCACAATCTCTGCACCACCCTTACCCCAGCACATCCCATAGGCAGGACAGACCATAGGTCAAAGTTTGTGTAGCTGGGTTGGTGTCTGAATCCCTCTACTGGAAGTCATGCCTGGTCACAGAAGATGGCCAGCTCAGGCTATGTATCCACTATTGCTAGGAGTCTTGGCTGGAATCATCCTTGCAGATTCCTGTGAGTTTCCCTTGCACCAGGTTTCTATCTGGCCCTGAAATGCTCCCCCTTTCCATTCATCTCTTTTAGTGTTCTCCCCCTCCATTCACCCCTCAACCTGATCCCTCAAGTTTCCATCCCCACCTACCCCCAGTCTACCCACAAGATCTCTTCTATTTCCCCTTGCAAGGGAGATCTATGTGTCCCCCCTACACCCTCCTTGTTACCTACCCTGTGGTCTATGGATTATAGCATGGTTATCTTTTACTTTATAGCTAACATCCACTTATAATTGAGTACATACCGTGTTTATCTTTCTGGGTCTGGGTTACCTCACTCAGGATGATTTTTTTTTCTGCTTCCATCCATTTGCCTGCAAATTTCGTGTTGTCATTGTTTTTAATAGCTGAGTAATATTCCATTGTATAAATGTACCACATTTTCTTTATCCATTCTTTGGTTAAGGGACATCTAGGTTGTTTCCAGGTTCTGGATATCACAAATAAAGCTGATATAAACATAATTGAGCAAGTGTCCTTGTGGTATGATTGAGCACCCTTTGGGTAAATGCCCAAGAGTGGTATAGCTGGGTCTTGAGCTAGATTAATTCCCAATTTTCTGAGAAACCACTACATTGATTTCCAAAGTGGCTCTACAAGTTTGCACTCCCACCAGCAATGGAGGAGTGTTCCCCTTAATCCACATCCTCTCCAGCATAAACTGTCATTTGTGTTTCTGATCTTAGCCATTCTGACAGGTGTAAGATGGAATCTCAGAGTCATTTTGATTTGCATTTCCCTGATGACCAAGGATGCTGAACATTTCTTTAAGTGGTTCTTGACCATTTGAGCTTCTCCTATTGAGAACTCTCTGTTTAGAGCTGTACCCCATTTTTAATTGGATTGTTTGTTTTTTTGTTGTTGTTGTTGTCTAATTTTTTGAGTTCTTTATATATTTTGAAAAACAGCCCTCTGTCAGATGTGGGGTTGGTGAAGACCTTTTGCCATTCTGTAGGCTGACGTTTTGTCCTGTTGACAGTGTCCTTTGCCCTACAGAAGTTTTTCAGTTTCATGAAGTCCCATTTATTATCAATCTTAGTGTCTGTGCTACTGGCTAAGCAATGTTAGTGTATATCTAGATAGATAGATAGATAGATAGATAGATAGATAGATAGATAGATAGATATGTATATTCATGTTTAGACTGAGTAGTTTATATATGTATAAACTATATATGTTATATAATTATGGAAGATAGAAAGTAAATGTTCATCCATGCACTTGACCAAGGGACAAGATGACCTAAGGCTCTATCAGCTTTACGGGAAGAGTTTCTTATTATGGACATAGTCTCATCAGATTCTTCTCAGCTCATGCCAATACACTTAAACAAACAGAGTTTATGACTAGATGCCATGATCTGTTTCCTGAGCAACCAGGCCACGTTCTAACTTTAAACCTTTTGAAGCAGTTCTGCATAGACAGTGCTCACCTCACTTATAAATATTCTGCCTCAGCAACTGTCAAGACCTTGGTTGACATGACTTTGTCCCCAAAAAACTGGAATCAGTGTCGTAACCAAGCCCTGGGAATGAATCACACATATACAATGTTTGATTTTTGTGGGGAATGGATTTAAACATTCTTTAAACTTTTTACTGTGAGAATGTTTCTACAACTTATCAAGATCCTAGTTAGCATTCTCTAAAGAGAACATTCTAATCAAATTTCATTTTCCTTACTGTTTTGTATCTAATTACTTGTTTTGTTGAAGTTTTAGACACTGTCTTTTAGGGTTCTTAATGGGAGCATTCAAAAAATAGAATAATCATTCTTGCTTCAAAGAAGGTTTAAAAGAGCATAGAGTCACTTATCTGGAATACAGAGCAAAAATTGCTAGAAACAGGCAGTTGAAAAGATGCAAAATAAAAACAATTTTTAGAATTTCCTGATGAAGGTCTCTTTAGAATGGCTTGAAGAGAAAGTTAGAACAATATAATTACAAACACTATTTCAAAGGTAGTGTTTAATAATTTTTTTAAATCATATCTATATTTCTACAATAACAAGTAGGAAAAGCTGATTATAGCCAAGACTGAAAAAAAAAAAAAACCAGAATTGATTTCACAAATCCCAGACCAGATGTTTGTGTTCAAACCATAGGAAATCACAACTATAGGTGGACAAATGCCACCCAGTTGTGGGTGACAGAACTACATATTTTTTAAAGCATGAAGAAACCAAAAGACTCAATAGCAGCCAGGCATAGTGGCTCATACCTTTAATCCCAGCACTCTGGAGGCAGAGGCAGTCAGATCTCTGTGAGTTCGAGGCCAGCCTGGTCTACAGATTGAGTTCCATGAGAACAAGAGCTACATAGTGAGAACCTGTCTCAAAACAAACAAACAGACTTCACAGCAAGGAAGTAACCCCAAGAATTGTCAAATGAAAATTTTAACACCAAAAATCTACCAATTAATATATGTATAAATGAACTAAAGAGACAGTTTTCAGAATAATAAATACAAATGACCAATAAAGTCTAAAAAAAAACTATTTATTCTTATCAAGGGAAATTTAAATTAAAACTACATTGAAATTCCATCTAACCACAGTTAGAACAGCTACCATCAAGAAAAACCACTCACTCATAGGTGGATACTAGATGTAAAGCAAAGGATGACTAGATTGCTACTCATAACTCCAGGGAGGCTACCTAGTAAAGAGGACCCTAAGAAAAACACAGGGTTTGCCCAACAACAGAGAAATGGATGAGATCTACATGAGCAAACTGGACATGAAGCGGGATAATGGAGGGCAAGGTGATGGGAAGAGAGCTTAGGGGAGCAGGAGATCCCAGCTGGATCAAGAACAGAGAGGGAGAACAAGGAAAGAGATACCATGATAAATGAAGACCCCATGGGAATAGGAAGAAGCAAAGTGCTAGAGAGGTCCCCAGAAATCCACAAAGATACCTACACAATAGACAACTGGCAATGGTCAAGAGAAAGCCGGAACTGACCTACTCTGGTGATCAGATGGCAGAACACCCTAACTGTCATGATAGAACTCTTATCCAATGACTGATGGAAGCGGATGCAGAGATCCACGGCCAGGTCCCAGGTGGAGCTCTGGGAGTCCAATCAATGAGAGAGAGAGGAGGGATTATATGAGCAAGAGAAATTGAGACCATGATTGGAAAAAGCACTAGGACAAATAGCCAAACTAGTGGAAACACATGAACTATGAACCAATAGCTGAGGAGCCCCCATGGAACTGGACCAGGCCCTCTGGATAAATGAGACAGTTGATTAGCTTGAACTATTTAGGAGGCCCCCAGGCAGTGGGACTGGGACCTGTCCTTAGTGATTGAGCTGGGTTTTTGGAACCTAGGGCCTATGCTGGGACACTTTGCTCAGCCTAGGTGAAGGGAGGAGGGGACTGGACCTGCCTCAACTGAATCTATCAGGCTAAGCTGAATCCCCAGGGGAGTCCTTGCCTTGGAGGAGGTGGGAATGGGGGGTTGATTAGGGGGAGGGCGGGGGGGGCAGGAGAAGGGAGGACAGGGGAATCCGTGGCTGATATGTAAAATTAAATTAATTATAAAAGAAAAAAAAAGAAAAACCAATGACAATAAGTGCTGCCAAGGATTAGGGGAAAATAAATACTGCTGATTAGGATACAGACTGGTACAATTGCTATGGAAATAAGTATGGAGTATCCTCAAAAAACTAAATATAGAGGTACCATAAAGCCCAACTACACCACATCTTGATATACATCCAGAATTCAAAGTCAGTGTGTCAGGGATATCCACACATCTATGTTTATTACTCCACTATTTGCAATGGCCAAAATACAAAACAAGTCTAGACATCAACAGATGAATGGATAAAGAAACTATAATATGTAGAACCCACTGGTATTTCATTCCACAGTAAAGAAAAATGAAATTATGACATTCACAGGAAAATGGATAAAACTGGAAATCACTGTGTTAAGGAAAATAAGCTAGACTCTGAAAGACAAATGCAGCATGTTCAATCAAAGTGGAGAAAGAGGTCTAAACACAGGGAGGGGAACAAGAGATGGTAATGGAATATAGGTGTTGTGAATGCAGAAGGGGGCTATTTGGAGAGAGGAAGGGGGACAAGAAGGGCTGAGGAGGAAAACAATGAAAAAGAACAAAGCGTGATTGTGTGTGTGCATGTGCATGTGTGCGCGTATGAATACAAATGTTTGTGTGTGTGCATGCATTGTGTGTGTGTGCATGCATAAGTGAAACCCTTTGCTTTCTGTGCTAACTGAAATTTGATAGTAACAAAAAGAAGAAATGGAGTTTAACAAAGCAAACGTCCAACAGTGAAAATTAGGAGGACATATTAGCTGCACTTTAGCCTTAATAACTTTTAGAAGATTCTTTCAAGACAGTGGTGGAAGTAGGGTGTGCTGAGGGTGACAACGAGAGAGAGAGAGAGAGAGAGAGAGAGAGAGAGAGAGAGAGAGAGAGAGAAGAGTTTTAATCTCAAGAGAGCAGTCAAAACTGTCCACTCAATTCTGTTCATACCTATTCCTGTCATTTTTAGCATACTAAAAATGCAACAACAAAAATAAAATATTTTTATGTGATAAAATTAAGAACGACAAAGTAGAGACAAAACAATCAAGAATGTGGACAATTAAGAAAGACAAAAAGATAGTTAAAGACAGAAAAAGTTAGAAAAATAATTGTAAAATATTTTTTAAATGAAGAGACTATAACACAAGAATACAAAAAAATGAAAAATAAATAAAAATAGAAACCTAAAAAAATCCAAGAAATGCAAAAAGATAAGTGTGGTGATGTATTGTGTCCCCCCAGTAAAATTTACCTGATAAGTAATTTAAAGGAAAAAGCCAGCCACTATAGTAAACATAGAAGTCAGGCAATGGTAGCACACACCTTTAATCCTATCAGTCAGAGGCAGACATCTGTCTGGATCTCTGTGAGTTCAAGGCTACACTGGGAACAGAGCCAGGCGTGGTAGCACATGCCTTAAATTCCAACACTAGTTAACCATGGAGGTCTGGAGGTCTGTACAGACAGACAGGAAGTGACAGAGCTGGGCAGGAAGAGGAAGTGATGTAGCTGAACAGAGAGCAAATGAGACAGCAGAACAGAAAGGCATATAGGCATAGGTAGACAGGAAGTGGGTCTCTTTGGAGACTGAGGTGTCGGTGAGGTGAGGTTAGCTTGTGGCTTGTCCTATTCCTCTGATCTCTCAGGTTTTCACCCCTATATCTTGCTTCAGATTTTTATTTAATAAGACCATTTAGCAATTCATCTACAGATAAGGTTTGGACTCTGCAAATACATTTAGTGGTAACATTTCAAAAGAGAAGCCAGGGCCAGCGAAATGGCCCAGTGGAGAAAGGCACTAACCTCGGCAAAATAACAAGTCCCGTGGCTGGCGCCCACAGTGAACAGAAAGTGAGAACCAACTTCCCAAATTTGTCCTCTGCCCGCCATGGGCACACCTCGGCACATGCACACCCACATGTGTACATCATACATGTATCATAAACACACACACCACCAACAACAATAATAGATTAAATACCAGAAGATAGAAATTAGACTTTCCAGATAGAAAAATTATGACTCTTTAAAAATTAGACATGAAAATAAAATAGGGGTTCACTCTACCCAACCAACAAAATATCGTAAAATGGTTTTTTAAAGACATTTAACACTGGCATTGTTTTAATGTTCAGTCACAGAACCCATCAAACACTAACTGGTAAAAGGACAGTGGGGGGTACAGGCACACTCCAACTACCCACCTACAGCAGTCTTATTTCTGCATATCCCTCCTCTCTCCCTATTCCCCCCTTCTCTCCCCATCCCCCTCTTCCCTTCTGCTTCTCCCCAGCTCGAGATTCTCCTGTGTAGCACTTTGTCAAGCACCTCTCTTCTTTGGGTGATGGGATCATTTAACATTTGTGCCCTGTTCCTTGTGGCTTTACTACTGGATTATTAAAAGCACTCAAGTCTCTCGTTCATTATAAAACTTCATTCCCACTTTCTTGTTCAGACTTTCTTTTTTAGCCCTTCACCTCCCCCCCACCCCGACTTCTTCCCTCGTATGAAACAGACTTGGCTTTTAAGGCCTGGGGACGGGGAGAGTTGTGATCTGCCCTCCCTTCGCCAGTTTCCCGGATACTTATTCAGCTGTGTGGAGACAAAAAGGAGAAAAGGGGGAATTACTCTTTGTGTCCCGGGTGTGCGCCCTGTCTCACCCTACGGAGTCATGACTCTGTGTGCTTGTAATCAAATACTAGCTCTCCGGGACAGAGGTGGGCGCACTCAAGGTTCTTCAGAGTGCTCTGCGTAGTGTCTCGACGTGGAAGGTCTGCCTCTGATCAGGCTATCGGCAAGGAGGGCCGTGGCCCCCAATGCCACAGCTCACCTGCTGAAACACAGCCTGGACAGAGTGTGGAAAAGCCTTGAGTGACTGGGAGCCCGCAGGGAGCTGCAGCCCAGCGGTCCTCTGCTGCATCTCCCTGACCAAAGGATGCTCTTGAATCCTGTCCTACTTGGAGGTGGAAATGCAGGTGGTTCTGCTCCCAAGCCACGGCGCTCTCATCCTTAGCGGAAACTTCCTTTCCCCTCATTTGTCTCAGATGCCTTGACAACTAGGAAACAAAAACTGGCCACCTCGTCTTAATTTCATGAGGCTGGGGACTACTCCCTCACTGTCAGTTATACTGAGATAAAGAATAAACAGTCTGACCTACAACCAACACCATCAGGACCGGAGGGAAAGGGGGAAGTCAGGCTGTAACTACTCAGGTTAGCATTCCAACTCCTCGAGCTGTGCGTTCCACAACGGGCACCTACCCTTTCGCCCAAGTTCTCTTCCGGAGGGGCCTAGCTTGCTGTATCTATTGAATTGACTGTTCTCACCAGGTCTTAAGAGGAAAAGGCCACTGTTCTTTCTTAGCTGGACAGTTCACTATCTTTTACACTCCACTGTGAGCAGAGCTAGTCATGTAATTTGCAGAGAGAAGTGAAAAATGAAAACATAGGACCGCTTGTCCACATTCAGAACTTCAAGGGAGACTATGTCAGCAGACTGACTGGATAAGAGATCTGCCTCACAAAATCACCAGCTAGAAACCAGCCAGAAATAAATGTGTCCTCGTGAAGAGTCCAGCACCCAAAGACAAGGCCAAGGCCAAAGCATGAGTCTACATTGTCAGGAAAAGGGGGGCCAGCTCACTTTGTTCCCTCTTTGGCACCGCTCATCCAGGCTGTGCAGTACACACCGAGAGATCCCCCAGGCTTACAATGTCTTCATGGGGGAAAGAACCTGAAGAAGATATCCAGACAACCTTTGGGGGGCTTCCAAGGAAGCTGACCTCTCTCTCTCTCTTGCCTCATGGGGCACATTAGCAACTAGCAGGGCTACAACATCAAATTGGGTAAATGCTAAGAAAAAGAACAGGGCTGTGCAGGACAAGGACCTTGGAATTATTTTCTTGAGGGTCAGGAAACCATAAGAAAGCATAGATGTCTAAATAAAATTATGAAAACTTAAAAGGACAAAAAATCACAACTCATTTTAAAATACCTAGAATTGAATACTACAACAACTAAACAAACAAACAAAAAAATGCATTATAGAACTTCATTGGCAAGAACCAGAGCAGACATCCTTGTGAAGATTCCAAGTTGCATTGGTCTTATGCAGTCTATCCAGTGACTACACCCAACCCCAGAGTGCAGCACACACAGAGGCTTATATTATTCTCAAACTATATGGCCTAATGGCTTGAGCTTCTCACTAGCTAGCTGTTAATACTTAAATTAGCCCGTAACTATTCATCTATGTATTGCCACACGTTCTGTGGCTTTACCTCCGTCCCATTACATGTTGCTCCTGGGACGGCTGGCTCACATCTCTTCCCTTCTGCCTTTCTTCTTCCTGTCTATCTGCTTGTATTTCCTGCCTGCCTCTAAGCTGCCCTGCCAGAGGCCAATACAGCTTTATTTATCAACCAATCAGAGCAACACATATTCACAGCCTACAGAAAAACATTCCACAGTACCAGAGCATAGCCAACGGCCTAACTCAACCCCCATAACCCACCACCCCACCCTACAGCGAAGCTCATCTGACAACATAGTGAAGTCTGCAGCTCTACCTGACCAGGGAGACCATGGAACTGCAGGGCACAGCCTGAATTCCTGCTCAACCTGGAAGTCTGGTAGTAGCGCCACCAACATGGAAGAATGATGATACGGAGGAGGCATCTAGCCAGCATCCCCAACATGAGAGCAGAACCAAGTCAACAGCCCCATTCCACTGTGAGGATGGGTGACAGCCACACACAGATAGAGACCCAGCAGCAACCCCGATCATCCGCCCTTATGCACAGCAGCCTACTTCTCTCCTGTGGTTTGAATGAGTAGAGTGGGGAGCTGAGGAAGTCCTGAGTAACTAAGCGGTAAAGAACAGATAAAGTCCTAAGTGGATGTGTAGTGTGTGACATGGGCACAGCCATGTAAAGGACCAAGACCTCAAACCCATGGACATGACAAAGCCATCTCTGTATGGAAGGGGCTCAGGGAGATGGCAAAGCCTTCCTCTGGTCCAAGCAAAAATGTGGACAGTGTGTGTGAATACAAGTGTTTATGAACAAATCAGTGAGTGCGAAAACTAACAACGGCTGCTTCCTGGCCCCAGATGCTTACAGCCTGAGAATGCTCAGCTACAGAAACCTCCCACCAAGACTATCAAATTCCTCCCCCTGTGTTGTATAGAACAAACAATCTGGGGTTCCAGGTTGTTGCATTGTGGATGTGCTCCATCAGAGCGAGCACTGACCCCAGCTTTTCTGTATGTGTGTCTGTATGTCTGTCCTTTTTTTCATCCCTTGACATCCCTTGACTCCAGGACCTAGCTACGCAGGAAGGAGCAAATGAGAATGACCCTCATACGCTCATGTGTTTTAAGATGTGGTCCCCACCTGGTGCTGTATGGAGAGGTTATGGAACTTCTAGGACATGGGCCTTTGTCCTAAATGGTGATGATGAAAAGCGCATCATCAGGGCAGGCTTTGGGGGATTATAGCCTCCCTCTGTTTCTAGTTCCCTCTCTCTCTGCTTCCTGTGTGTATGAGGATGTGACCAGTCAGCTTCCCGCTGCCGCGCCTTCCCCATTTTTCTCTGGAACCATGATCCCAAATAAATCTTTCTTTTATAAGTTGCTTTTGGTGATGATGTTTTATCACAGCAACAGAAAAGTAACTGATACACCTGTCCAGAAATTCAAGTAAGGAAGAGGACTCCCCGTGGGAAACAAACTTGTGAATACTAAAAAAGATAATCGCCTTATCAAATGTTTTGGCATCATGCAAGATTATAAAAATCCCGAGGAATTAAATGAAGAGACTATGACACCACCTAAGGAAACCAATAACCAAACTTCAAGAGATAGGTTATTTATTAACTGAAAAATAATCTAAAGAAGTCCTCCAAAAGCTCTGTCAACTATAGGAAAACTCAGACACCTAAATGCAATTAGAGGAAAAAAACATGAACAAAATAATAATAATAAAAAAAAAACCTTGACAAACATAAATGAAACAGAGGGGAGAGGGAGGAAGGAAGAAAGGAGGAAAGAATGTAGGTGAGGGGGGAAGAGGGAAGTAGGGAGGGGGAGAGAGAGGAGGGAGGGGAAAGAAGGAGGGGGAGGGAGGGGAAGGGAGGGGGAATTATGAACCCAGAGCTGGGAATGGTGGCACTTGCCGGCCACCTCTGCACTTAGGAGACTACGGCGGAGGAACACGGGTTTGCCACCAGCCAAGACCACGTAGGGATGTTTTGCTTCGGTTTTAAAAAGTTTTTTAAAAATCCTACTCTAGATGAAAAAGAAAAAAAATACAATCCCTGAACTGAAAAAGCCACAGTCACTTCAAAACTAGGACTCAAAACAGGCAGTTTCTGACTATACAATCAGTACCAAAGAGAGAAAAGGGTGAAGAACACCTTCAAGATGCATGGGACATCAAGGGACAAGTCCTGACTGACTTTTTGATATTCCCCATGTGGTGGGTACTTCCTGAGATGGAGCATTCTGGGTGCACTGGACACAGGCACTGTTCAGCTCATTGGATGAGGCATAGAAAATAAAAAGGCACATTTTTTCAAGCAGCTTACATTATACTAAGAGGGAAAACATTTTTAAAAGAATTTAATGAAGCTGGGCATGGTGCCACCCACAATCGGGGTAGGCCTGCCCAAATCAATCCAAGCAATCAGGGCGGCTCTTCAGAGGAGCCACCCTACTCAGGTGATCCTAACTGGTGGCACACTGTCACTAAAGCCAACCATAATAAGAAATATAAGTAGGATTCAGTGGCTACCAAACTTCCTCCATCAAGGACTGCTTCACCGGAGTACGTCAACTCTTGAGTGAGGGGCTGTGTAGACGGCTCAATGATTAAAAGACGTACTGCACAAATGTGAGGATTAGAGTTCAGATCCCCAAGTGCCACAGAAATGCTGGCTGGGCATGGTGGCTTGTCTGGAATCCCAGACATGGAAAGCAGAGGCAGGGGATCCCCAAAGCAAGCTGGCTAACCAGACCAACCACATCCACCAGCTCTGGATTTGATTAAGAGGCTCTGCCTCAATGAATAAAGAGTAAACACCATCTGGGATGATTCCTGACACCATCCTCAAGCTTCCACGTGCATTTGCAACACACTCACACACAAACACACCACACACATATGCAAATACACACATATGCACCCCCTACACACATATAAACACACATACAAATACACACACCACACACACACATACACACACACATATACAAACACACATACATACACATACACACACATATACACCACACACATGTACACACACACCCCATACACACACAAACACACACACACACATACACACATATGCAAACACACACATATACACACAAACACACACACATACACATACAAACACACACACAATACACATACATAAACACATACACACACACACACACACACATACACACATGAAAATGGATAAACAAGAGACTTGCATGAGCTAAAACCATGAAGAATACTTAATGTCACGCTAAACCACCTCTATAGAGGAAAGTAAAGGAAAAAATAGCACTGTTGTGTAAGACCCAAGGAGCTTTACTTAACCTTTCATAAAAAATGCTTTATTCAAACAAAAGTCCAGCACCATAATAGTGTGGCAAAAAATAGTGTGCTGAGAACAATCAGCCTGTTCCCCACCTTGGGAAGTGAAGCTGGATGCAGTGTGTAATAACAGTCTTCATCATACAAGCCCCTCCATACAAAACTCTAACTTCACATGCTCTATGCAAATCAAGTTCAGTAATTCCCCATCACTGCTCCAAAAAGCAATAATCTAAACATGGAATTACTACATGAAAATGATTATATAATTTAATTGAAATTTTATCTTAAAATGTTCATATTTTATTTAAAAGTATATGGATCCATTGTATATACACACCACATACATGTACACCTTTAACTTCCACAGGATTTTCTGCGAATAGTCAATGATACTCCACATACATTGTCTTATATGACAAGGGGAGCTAGCTATTTCCTAGCATTTAGAGTAGTAGTAAATTTGACCAACCAGTATAAACACGGGAGTGGGGGGGGGAGAACAGTTGAGGCATACAGAGATTATGTACATACGTTGGCAAGACATGTAAATGTTTGAACAAGCAAAGCAATGTGATTTGTCAGGGTTAACAGGGTTATAAGTAACTGGATGATTAACTACTAATTTATTTGTGCATTGTCTTACCGTGAAATAATAGCCATAGGTAAATAAATATGGGGTAACAGGTGACGAGAACGTGGTATTCGAGACTATTGACAAGTGCAATGTCTTTTCTTTCTGAATCAGGCATAGACGTCTACATCTCTGCTGTACAAAGGTGTGTTGGCTTGCTTTAATGTGTTATGTCGCCCAGAACAGTGCAGAGCCTGAAGAGGTCGTGGTTCAAGGGGCAGGGTGTGCTTCCTCCTGGTTTTCTTTTCCTCTTCCGCCATGACAGGAACCAGGTTATCATTAGGATGACATCACTGATGTGGTAGCTGCCGACTGTCTTGGTGAATACAAACTATGAGTGGGAGCACGCCTTCATGCCTGTTCGTCCGTTCCTGCAGCATAACCTGCGTCCTCTGACCAACCAACACACGATAAAAAGCAAACAATCCAACCAAGAGCCTCTGAATGAAGAGAATATCGGATAGAGGTTACTTCATCAAAGTCATCAAGGTCAAAACTGGAACCAGGTTCCTGACCTGCAATCCTTTTCTTAAAGCCTAATTGCTTTGCTATATAAATATTCCAGATAAGAAACATGCTTTTAAATTTAAAAGCTTGTTTCACTGTTCTGAATGTAAGGATGTCATGCATGTGAATGCATCTTTTCAATCGGAGGACTAGGAAAATTGTCGCTTTTAACCAAAGTGGAGAGCAAACGCCCCTCCCACCAGCTAAGTTTCTTAAGTATGCTTAGAAACATACAATGGTTGTGATGTTTACTCTTTGGAGGAAAGTCCCACTCTGTCATATGACTGTTGACTGGGCACAATTTTCCTAAGGCTATTTAACAATAATGGTAGAAAATGTTTCATATTTTGAAATAAAAATCCTTTCTAGGAAAAAAGATTATTTCAATATTCTTTTGAAATTAAAAGAAAAGTACAATTTCTGTGTTTAAAAAAATGAGAATAAAAAGGTCTAGATTCAAGTTTGACAAAGGATAACATTAAATCCATATTATAGGCCTGAGTTACACCAGGAAATATCAGTATTTGGAATAATTTGTGGCTAAGCATGGGCCTATAGAACACACTTCAATCCAGGAACAAGAATATTCATTTATAAAAGTCAGAAGTTCCTTATCCACTATACCTTCCCAGCTCAAATGAGAGAACATGCTTTGAAATTTCCTTAGCGATCATAAGACGTTTTCTGAAATTACACAGGAAATCCGCAGGGGAAACACAGTCCGGTGTGTCACACCAGTGTGCCAAATCAAGAGCTGGTAAGCAGAGAAATGAAGGGGACACTGGCCGCTCATAGGTCCCCCATGCTGCAAGGTTGTTCATATTTAGGTCAAGAACAACCAAGCCCAAGTCACTGGAGAAGCCAAGATGGGAAATGTAATAGAAATGTAAAGGGTGAAGAAATTCTTGCTGGTTGCCTATGTTATCTCCTATACAAAATTTTAATCTCTGAACAACTATAATTTATACAAACAGACTGGAATAATTTCACATCCTGTAGCCTAACAAGGTCCTAGGACACATAGTATGAGTACAACTGTTTGTCATTCATGAAAAGGTTTTAAAGATAAAATTATATTCAAACCTAAGTGTGGTGATACTTTATTTGTGCTGAAATGTGATATTTTATTTGTATGTTAATAAATAAAGTTTGCCTGGAGATCAGAGGTCAACGAGCCCATAAACAGAAGTCAGGTGGTGGTAGTCCATGCCCTTAATCTGGTCACATGGCAGGCAGAGTCTCTGTGTGGTCAAGGACACAGCCAAGAGTGGTGGCACGAGCCTTTAACCCCAGTACCAACCATAGAGACCTGGAGGTCTGTATAGACAGGCAGTGACAAGGAAGTCATGTGGCTGGTCTTAGAGCCAATGAGAAGGCAGAACAGGAAGGCAATAAAAACACAAGTGAGACGGGAAGAAGCTCTCTCTGTGGAAGCTAATGCTGGTGGTAAGCTAAGGCTAGTCGTGGCCATTCACTCTGATCTCTTTGGCTATTACCTCTGTATTTGGCTCTGTGTTTCTTATTTAATGAGACTGTTTAGAAATTCGTCTACACCTAAGACCTTAGAGATGGGCAATATCATCTCAAATATTCACAGAAACATACTGCATCAGGTATATCTCTGGAAAATATTTTCCAACTTAGTGCCAGTGAACGGTGAGGATGGGTAATTGGCTGCCTTATGCATGCACAGCTGTATATATGCTCTTTACGTTGAGAGCAATTTGGAAGAGAAAGCATCCCAGGCAGATGTTTGCTCCATGACATATAAGAGCATGTGATACTGTCCACATTTTCCACAGCTAAACACTTAGAGACTGAGAGTCAGACAAAGAGACCCAAATGTGAAAAGTGTTCATTAAAAGATTTAAATAGCCAAGTTTTCCTGTTTTGTCTCCATCTTCTTTCCACTGTTGAAAACAGAAAAGCCCCCGTCACACGGACTCCAAGATTCTTGGGGCCCCCAAAAAAGGCTAGTGACATTTTAAATTCATGTCGGTTTTCGTTCTTCTAGTCATAAACGCCGGGTCAGCCTCAGACCCAGCTGAGCATAATCCATAACCTCTCACAGGTGAAACATTACCTCGCAGCTCATTCTGATGTCTTTTTAATGTAACACAAAAGCAAAAGCCCCCACGATAGGAATGATACAAATGTGGCAGTCAAACAATAAGGTTGGTGGAGGCTGTCACAGCATGGGGCACCATCTATCCTAAAGGCCAGGTATCATCCACGAATTCTAAGAACTGTGGCCCAGACGGAGGTCAAATGCACCAGCCAGACTACTTCCCAAATAATCAAGAAGAAATTACTAACGTCTTTCAGCTAGTACTCATGGTATTAAGCAAATAAGCACGCACTGCAGAAAACACTTTTTTATTGATTCAGTAAGTTGTACACATGTCTCACTTCTTGGGAAACTGAGCTGAATGGGTGGATTTCTACACACACTGTTGTGGTGGCTTCCATGAGGCACACACATCCTGTTCTAAAAGCTGCTCGGCAACACAGCTGGTCTCCACACTCAGATCTAACTCAGACCACACAGCCCCTAACTGTTTCATTGATGTCAGTTACTTGCCACACCAAAGCTGGGTCTCAACACCATCTCGCGAGGAGAGTATTCCTGACCACAGCCCTAAAAAGCTTTGCCAAACCAGTTGCAGCTCTTGGTATGGGAGTATTAAAGTGGCGTGAACTCGGAAAGCTGAAGGACATCAAGGAAGTGACTAGGGAGGAGAATCTACTTGGATTTTGCAACAGAGGGGCCCTGGCCCTAAGCAGTCAATCATCGGTGGTAGCCAGAAGACAGAAATCAATGTGTACACCAAAATGTGTTCACTTTCTACCCGAATCAAGAAGTTAGCACGAATGCCATGGATCAAGATCTGACTTGTTTATTAGAGACAATGGCACATTTATAAAGAGACGCAACAGGCTTTGAGGAACCACCTAAAGTTGTGAGATCAAGACGGGTGCAGACTGTGGAGGCCCGGAGTCCTTATTTCTGTGTCTCCCAACACATGCTGTAAAGGTTCCAGGGAACACAGTTCAAAGTTTGGAGGACTCAGCAGATCGGTAGAGATGGGCTAGGGACCCTGGTCTTTATTAACGTTTATTTCATTAGTGCTAATTGCCTCATTATTATAAACATTATTATATTCGTATTTGTTTCATCTCAAACTAATTTAATTGATAGAATTCTGTGTCCTTGCTATTATATGATACAATTAGCTCTCATTAGCTCACATTTCACTCATTTTCCCCTGTCTGATTGCACTACACACTGATGCTCACTAATAGCAATATGTAATGTAATCAGTCAGAAGGAAAATGTTGTTGCAGTAGCTCTAAACTATCATACTCATCATTCTGATTGTCTTCAAAGTACCAATATTCCTTCTATGATTTCTGTAAATTTTAATACTGTAAAATTTGGCGCTAATAATAAAAAATCTTACTACACTTATTGACACATTGATTATTCGCCATTTAAGTCATTAGTAGAACAGATGGTTAATATATTTTGAGAGACAAACTGTCATTTGCTCCTGCAGCCTTTAAATCAGAAAGAACGAAAGCTCTGATTATTTATTTCTTTGGTCTTCTTCTGAACCACGCTTTTCCTTTGCTCTCCCTGGGGCTTTTCTTCCTGTGTTTTTCATTGTTAGGATCCTTCTGCAACCTTGCAGAGAGCTTTGGCGGGGAGCAAGAGCCCGCAGCTGATGCTTTCCCTGGGAGGTCAAGAGGTCCCTCGAATCATGCTACTGTTAATTTCCCCGTTTTTTTGAGCGTCCTCAGCAGGGAGTCTCTAACTACAGAAGCACAGCCCAGAGGTCTCTCTGGTTATTACGTCAGACATGCGAAAGACTGAAAGGGAAGGAAAAGGAACGGGGTGGTTTGGGTTTTTTGTTTTTGTTTTTGTAATCAATTTTATAAAAATCCACTGGGCTTTCAGTGGGACCCTTCTGAGTAGGGCCTGGTAGTTTACACAGACAAAATACTCACAGATGCCCCAACGTTCTCCGTGTGGACAGTTCAGTGCTGTTACTTGAAAGGTGAATTTGTACACACATTTCTAAACAAAACACTTGCTGTCTTTTTTTTTTCACCCCTAAGAATTCTTCCCCGTGGGTCCCACTAAACTGCAGATCATTCTGAGAGACATAATGGTACGACAAATTCCACTCCATCGTTTCTCAGAGCAGAGCTTCCCAACAATACATGTATTTATCAGGCTTTCAACTGGTCCTGAACAAGATCATAGGTATAAAATACACATACACACACACACACACACACACACACACACACACACACACACACAATTAAAAAAAATAAATAAAAAATAAAAAAAAAAAAACCTGAATGCCAGGAAATTTAAAGCAGGAAAAAAAATGGCTTAATGGGCTTGATTTTTTGAAAAGTTCAAAACAAAACTCATTTTAAGTAAATAGAAAAGAGAAGACAAATCTCCATTAGTTTTGCCAAGCTGAATCCTGCCTCAGATAATGGTAGAAGACATTTAAAAACCAGGGTTGCTATAATAATCCCTGCTTGAATCATGGTTTCCCTGAACTGGGTTAAGCCTTTAGACAGAAGCTAATTGCTACAAACACTAATTTCCAAGTCCCTTTTGTTTCCCTTTGCAGGCACCTCTGGACGCAGAAGGTACCCAATTAGCAGAATTCATGGTCCTGATTGTGTATTGTGGGGCTAGTGTGTGAGCTGTATAAACACTGTTGATTACCGTCCCTCTGTAATGGCTGATTTTTTGATTGCTTAATAAGGCCGTCTATTCTGCATCGGGGCCTGGCAAGGCAGCCGGTGAAATCAGTTAGGTCACTTTTTTTCTGGTCCGAGTAGCAGAAGGAGTCTGTGATGGTAGCAGTTGACTAAAAACATAATTACAGGCTATTTAATCGCATCTGTTTCCCCACTTAACATTGTTTGTTCAAGTTAGACATAGTTAAGTAAATCAAAAGGACAATAACGGCAAAAATGCTAAAAAATTACTGTTACATGGTTAAAACTCTAGGGCTTGGTATAATTACAGAAAACATAGCGTGCAGTGATTTTTTAAGGTACTAATTTTTATTAGCTTCTATACACACTTTTGCTTATTTGGTTGCTGCTAGTTTTTTTGGATTTTTTTTTTTTTAAAGATTCCGTGTTATGTAAATAGCCATTTGTCTGACAGGACTGATTTCATGTGAAGGGTCCTACAGAGACAATATTGTTTATCATGATGATTTTTATGTACTCATCCAGTGTTATAATTAGCGGTCAAGTAACGCCTATCCTGTTTTGTGATTAATAACTAATCCTCTAAAACACACCTTCCACTACATAGGATTGTCTCAATGGATGAGTCCAAGTGAGCTTTATCCCCAAGGGCACTGCCATTCACGATGAGCTGCCCCCATCCTTCCTCTGAGTACCATACCTGTAATTTATCAATAACACAAAACAGCTCGGCAATCAAAGGGATGAAACCGAGTGGCACCCAGACAGCCAGGGCTGCCAACAGGCATACGGCCCCCGTTCTGAGGCCACAGGCAGGCCATTCAATCCAACAAAGATGACAAACCAGTACTGGATCAGATGAAAAGAGAGGCAGCTGCTCTTTCAGAAGCATACGCTGCTCAGAGTACCCCATAGCATGTGCGTAGAACGAGTCCCAGCCACATCAGGCCGGCATTCTATCAAACGGTCCGCAGGGCATGCTTTAGAATAACTGTCTTTTGTTAGGTGACGCGACAGAGAAAGTTGCCTGCTGCAACCACCACCAAGACTGAGAAGCCACTGCCTATCAGAGAAGGATTTAGAACTGAGGGCCACCCTCCACTGCCCAGCTGTCTATAAGGGATCTGACCGAGTGCATCCAAGTCTAGGCCCTTAGGAAAGGCTAGTCATCACTTTCAAATGCAGTCAGTGTCGTCACAGCAGCCGATGTCGTCACAGGTGTTTGTGAGGATGAGAGTGGAATCCCAATGCATATTTCAACTGAGGGAAGTATGATCGATGTTAGGAATATGAGTTCATGAAATAGACTGCCTGCTTCATGGATCTAAATGAAGCCAATACATCAGAGAAGAGTTTAACTCTGTTGTGCTATTCTGCACAATTTGGAAGCATCGAAGAGTTTATAATTTTATGAAAGTATCCTGAGGGCAACTGGCACCTACTAGTCACCCTCAATAAAAATCTTTCACTGATTGACCAGTTTCTGCAGACACACAGCACATACCTAAGCACTCTGCTAAGGCCACCAACTTCAGCTGCCAGCCATTATCGTTTAGTAGGGAAATAACTCCTGAGGGCTCATTACATGGCGGGCAGTGTGCACAGGAGGCACCCACTGAGATTGTGAGGCTAGAAAGAATCCTGAGGAATTCAGTCCCTGGTATCAGGGAGCTCACGGTCCAATGAGAGACAAATAAACCACTGTAGTCCAAGATAGGTCTATGAAGGAAACAGAACATCCTGCAACAAAACGACAGGAAGACGATTCGGCAAAGGACTCCAAGACGCCCTGTGGAATGTTTGTTTGTTTGTTTGTTGTGTTTTAATCAGCGCACCCATGTTCACTGCAGTTACATTTTCAATAGTGAAGTTATAGAAAGGTCCTATACACCCACCAGTGGACAAATGCATAGAAAGTGGTGTGCCTGTGCGTGTGAGCATGTGTGTGTGTGTGTGTGTGTGTGTGTGTGTGTGTGTGTGTGTGTGACAGAGAGAGACAGAGAGACAAAGAAACTCTTTTTAACTGAGACTTCATGAGAAGACAAGGGCCTAGGATACCACAGAAACGTAATTTCTGGCAGCCCGGTGGCATGTGTACCAGTCGGAATGGAAATCACACCTAGTGTCTAGTGGGAGAGACATCAGGCATTGAGAGCAGGAATCTTTTGTGACACTTTCACCACTGTTAAGGAGAAAGGATCAGAGATGAGGACAGCAACGTAGACACAGAGAGCTCCAGGAAGCCAGAGTGAGGGACTCAGTTGGACTTGGCTACCTCCATCGGCAGCCTCAGGTAAGAGAGCGCTGGGATCTGAGACTTTCCAAAGGACTGTGAAAAATGGATGAGGAGGGGCAAGGCCTGCAATGGAGCGAACAGTGGGAAGCCATGGTGTGCAGGGCAGCCACGGAGCAGCGGAGGGCAGCCACAGAGCGGAGGAGGGCAGCCACTGAGCGGAGGAGGGCAGCCACGGAGCGGAGGAGGGCAGCCACGGAGCGGAGGAGGGCAGCCATGAAGCAGAAGGCAGCCACAGAGCGGAGGGCAGCCACAGAGCGGAGGGCAGCCACGGAGCGGAGGAGGGCAGCCATGGAGCGGAGGAGGGCAGCCACGGAGCAGCGGAGGGCAGCCACGGAGCGGAGGAGGGCAGCCACGGAGCGGAGGAGGGCAGCCACGGAGCAGCGGAGGGCAGCCACGGAGCGGAGGAGGGCAGCCACGGAGCGGAGGAGGGCAGCCACGGAGTGGAAGAGGACAGCCATGGAGCGGAGGGCAACCACGGAACAGAGGAGGGCAGCCACGGAGTGGAGGAGGGCAGCCACTGAGCGGAGGGCAGCCACAGAGCGGAGGAGGGCAGCCACGGAGCAGCGGAGGGCAGCCAAGGAGAAAATAAACATGCAGACAGATAGGAGAAGTAAGGTGAGCACAGTGAGAGACGCTTTGGTGACCGGAAAGACTGTACTTTTCCCCTCATTGGGCTTCTGAAAGTAAGATGGTCACCAGCAGCTCTAGGAGAGTCACGCATGACGACCTGCCAAGGTCTCTCACCCTTCAGCATCCACTCAAACAGCCACAGCCTGATCCCCAAACACAAACTGAACATGAACCCGCAGTGTTTCTGTCAGTATCCAAAGGACATAGCTTCATGAAGTTGGAAATTACCTATCTAAACTAGATTACTGAAGATTTGTCTGCCAGGGGAAAAGAAATCATGCTAGCACTTCTTACATATAGTAGTTTTGTTTTTTTTTAAACCTGAAAACGTGCAGGTTTTCATGGATGTGTGTCTTGTCTCTCAACTGTATTGTCATCTCTAAGAGAGCAGGAATCACTTCTAGACTCTTAGCAGAAATTTCTGCCTTCTGCTCAATTTCTCTGTGGACCTAAACTGTCTGAAATGCAAAGTCTATTTTTTAGAGCAGTATTTTAAAGTGACTAGTTTTCTGGCACTTGATGTCAAAGATGCAGTTGGAAGCCGAATCCTTGTCTTCTGTTTCCCACCTCATTGCTTTCCCATCCCTGAACCAGATGAACTAACCTGAAGAAAATTAAACATTTTTGTGGCTGAGAGTAAGAGAGGACCTAATATGAAAAGCCTGATAAAGAAAAGGGAGAAAGTACTTGAGTTGGACATGAGCCCCACTGTCCGTGAACACACACCAAACAGTACTCTTTGGTAAGCAAGGTTATGGACAAGGAAGGCTTGCAGAGTCAGGCCAGATCCAAGAAGATGAAAGCTTTATCCTAAAATGATGCCACTTCCAATTTATTTATTTGTTTATCTATTTATTTATTTATTCCCAATCTAACCTACTTCCTGTCTCAGTCACCAATGTCAGACAGAAACTATGTATATGATTAGCAAGGTAGAGAAGATGCTCAATAAGTTAAATGCTCAATAAGTTAATCAATAAATTAATTGCACAACCCCTAGTATAGCCAGGCGCTAGTCTAGGAACAAGACACAGTAACGAAAAAAATCCTCTGCCTCCAGATGCCCGAGACGGCTCAGCCGACAGAGGCACTCACCGCCAAGCACGATGACCCGAGTTCAGTCCCTGGCACCCACATATTGGAAAGAGAGAACTGACTCCCACAAGTTGTCCTCTGACCTCTGGGAACACACACACACACACACACACACACACACACACACACACACAAATTTAATTTTTTAAAAATGTCTCTACTTCCAAGAAGCTATATAGTCTAGAGAGGGGAAGAGATGAAAGCCAAAAAAAAAAGCAAATAACAGATCAGGAAGGAAAATACACAATGAAAACAAAGCAAAAACCAGACCAGGATAACTCAGTTTGATTGGAGTGTGGAGTTTATGTGCAAACAAAACTTTTTTTAAATGGCTGGTAGGAGGCAAGCTTGCCAAAGGGAACTAAAAAGCTGTGGAAATGGGCTAACTAGAACTCGTGAAGACGGCGGTAAGAGTGTCAGGGGGAGCTAAAGAACAGTGGAATTCTGGGTAACTAGGGCTGCAGAGCCTTAGGCTATCTAAGCCAGCTCCCTGATTGTACAAAGGAATGACTAGCTCTCAGTGACTTAGGAGCTCTTCCGTTCTCTTCTCCCCGCCCGGTGCTCAGATTCTAGCATCCTCATGCCATCTTGCCTCCCTGTTGTATGTACTGTCTCTAGAAAAGAATTGGAGATTGGAGATTATGGTACCAAAGCAAATCTGAGTGATGGGTGATACCTACCCCATGAGTGGCTGAAACATGGAAGGCTATTAAACACCATTAGTCGATCATACTATGCTACATACTATGGGCCTTACATACATTAACTGAACCATATCAGCAATCCTGCAATGTGTTGGAAATAACTTAAACCATAGGCACCTCACTGTAACATCCTTTCTACTATGACATACAACCTCCTAGTGTAGGCTCACTTAAAAAAAAGATGAAAAGCTGGGTGTGGGGAGGTCTGACGTGCTGAAATTAAGATGCTAGCAGAATCAATGTGGTGTAGAGGCCAAATTTCCTAGAGATGTTGTCATTAGGTATCAGCCTAGATCCCTATGGAGTGGGGGATGGGAGGGGCTGTGCACAGGCACACTCGAATGTGTGCAAACATGAACGTGCATGCACATGTAGCCAGGCACACATTTACATGCATACATGTATGCAAACGAGAGAAAAGAGAGCCAGACAGAGCAGCAAAACTGGAGATGAAAAAATCCACTCCAGGCACTCGAGTTCTCTAGGGCTGAAGAAGGAAAGATGGATATCAGAGGTTTATCATTCCTTGATTTTGAAAATTATTCAAGGAACTCTGCATGCCAAAAAGTCCAGTCAAATCAATGTTATAGATAAGAAAAGCAAGAATAGAGCCTATTTGTTACCAAAGATTATAACAAACGTGGGTTTTTAAGACTCCCAGATCAAAGGATTCCTTCCTAACAGGAAAGCTGGCTCTTCTCCAGAATGAGGAGCCAGTGGCCGGAGCCCCTAGAAACACAGGGCAACTCTGGACAAAGTTCTCTGGCGACAGATACCTCAAGAGCCAGATGCCACTCGCTCTTGGTTCCTTCTTTCAGGGGATGTGGAGAGGGAGGGTTTCCTCAGTCAAAGTTCAGTCCTCAGCCAAGCACCTCTGCATCCCCTGTAACCTGTTAAAACCGCAGCCATGATCTGTAACTTCACAAGACTCCAGGCATTATCACCGACATTTCAGGACCATTGGCTGACCTCAAGATTTCTAGAGGCAATCTGGAGACAGGGGAGCTACTGAGGCATGGACCAGGGTGGCTGAGGTCACCAAGAGGTCCTTGTATAATCTTCTTGATTTAAGCTATTAAATTCTTCTACAGACTTCTGTGGTGGAAAATGCCTGGTAAATCTGTTTAAAATCATCAGGAGACATCTTCACAGGATCCCCAAGATTGTCAGTTACCAATACCATGTCATTCTATTAGACTCGGTTTTCAAGCAAAAACAAAGGTGAGGTCCTTAACTGCATAGTGGCTACAAAAATCTTGTGTCTTGTTCTGTGGGCAAGGCTTCCAGCCACCTTCAGCAAGAGAGGCCTCAGCAACCTTGAAGAACATGGTGGCCAGAGGAAGAAGGTGGCCCTAAGAAACACAGAAATAAGGGACAAAAACACTGCATGGTCAATGGATCCTTTCACCTCAGTTACTCTAGAGGGCAACTGTGGATTTGATGTAATCACAATCAAATAATTAATTCTTATAATAATGGCACTCCTTCCCAAGGAAAAGCAAAAATATATTCCATGTACAGTGAACAACCACCAATTCTCTTTAAAAATTTTGATGTTCAGAGCAGCAAACTTCAGTTATCCAGAAAGTGAACACTTTTGAACAATGTAAAATAAGGTGTTTTGTGATTTTTTTTAAACTCCTAGAGGAAAAAAATGACAATGGTAAGAATACTGGGGAGAAACTTCACACCTGGCAAACTGGTTATGCCTCTACCACCAACAATGTGTTAGGCACAGGCAAATCCCTAAGTCAGAGTCAGCTGGGTAGAACACTCACATCTCAAGGTGTGGGGCGAGGTACCCTCTCACATCACTAATAGCCTTCAAAACTCTAATCTCCTTTAGGAATCGACACTTAAATCAGAAATGTCTTCCTTAAAACCATCTCCTCGTCCAAAGCTACAGACTCCCTCAGGAAGCCCATCCCTCCCATATTTGCCCCCAGAACTTATGGCATTTAACAATTCACCTTAAGTGGTTACAGTTCCGAATTTCAACATTCTTGGAAAAGAAACACCATTGCTACATTGTATTTTTTTCCAAGAAACTGTTTAATCTATATAAGTTATTTGACTCGGTCATTAGCGATCTTTGTGCCAAGATCACTCCTAATCAAATTCTGACAGAATATAAGTACCATCGAAGAGAAAGCATTACAGATCTTTCTTCTGAGAAGGACGTATTTTTCTTTCTGGTTGAGCAATGTTATGCAACAAATGCTTCCAACTGGCTTTCTATCAAGGAAAATCATTAAAGATGAAATGCTCTAAGGGACATGATCATAGGAGCCTAGATGCTTGTAAGTAATTACATTCATGCTGATAATTAGAAGAAATAGTCTGTGTAGTGGATACAGTACAATCACCTTTCACCGCTGGTCCTGGATTTGATTTCTCCAAGGAATGCTAAGGAAAGCCTTTATTTAGCTGCAGTTTAGGCTTTACTCAATCCCCTTATTTTGTAATGTCAAAAAAAAAAAAATGAGACAAAGTCTGAAGAAAAAAAAAAAGAAAGAAAAAATAGGCACCTTGACATTTTAACTGCCTTATTTTTAATGAAAATGTTCTTCTTTGAAATGAAGATTAAGCAGGCATGGGCAACAAGCCAGTGGGTGTCTATTTATCAACAAATAGCATTACGTGTCTCAAATGCCTCAACCTGGCCTTCCTATCTTCCCCCTTCTACTTCCCTGCTACTTTGTATGCAGACACACACAATTGAAAGCATTTCTTGCCCACCTAAACAGCTGCACATACGTGTACATAGGAAAAGCATGCGCTCACAACCCTGGGAAGCAGGTCCCAACGCTCAGAACTGAAGAATAAAATTCACCTCCAAATGCATCACTAGGTCAACGTACACAGACGGATAGAGCAATTTATCACAATTGGTGTTTCTGCTCAACAGCACATTGACTGTGGGGAGCTCGCAATAAAATTGACAGTAATTCTCTTTTTTATTTTACAGTGAATCTGTTGCCTGTAATCACTGTGGACAAAAAAAAAATTGTTCTAATTTCACTTCTTAATCAAATGTACGTTCAAAGAGCCGAGAGGGCACTAAAGGAAAGAGACACTTCTAGGTCCTTAGCCGACTAACATAGTTAATACGGGTCCCTCCTCCTGCTTGTTTTAGGCTTTTTCCTGTTTCTCCTTTCGTTTCACTGCCTCCTGCTGACAGCTCCTGAACAATCTGGGTCCTCCGAGGTTTTACTCGGCCCATTTCTTGTTCCAGATTCTCCCGGGGGAGGTTGTATCTTTAGTGCAATCAAACAAGGCCTTTAGTGCATACAAATCTAGAGACCATCCTTGTAATAAATGACTGGCCTCAGTTTCACCCAAAATTTCCCTTTCTAGGTCCAGGTGAGGATTAAGTGAGAAATCAGACATCTAAACACTGAGCGTGAACTTAGAGAGATGGTTTGTGGTTCAGAGCACTGTTTGCCCTTCCAGAGGACCTAGGTTCAATTCCTAGCACCCACATGGCAGCTCACAGCTGTCTGTAACTCCAGTTCCAGGGGATCTGATGCTCTTCTTCTAATCTCCTCAGGCAATGAGTGTGAGCATCCTGGTCTACATAGCAAGTTCCAGACCAACCAGAGCTACATAGTGTAAGACCCTGTCTATAAACAAAAGATAAACACTGAGCTGAGTCATTTTTACAGTGCTATAAAGGCTGCTAAGGAGAAGAAACATTAATGGCCTTACCTATTGTGAATTCTGAATGCTACAACAACTTGCCGGGCAAGATATGACCCTTGGCACAATAGAGGCATGAGAGTTCATAGAGATGATCAACCACTGTCTGATTGAATCTGAGCCTGCTCCACAGGCAAGGACTCACGCCTGGTACAGTGAACCTGGTCAAAAGCCCATGACTCTTGATGTCATAGGCCACGGAGGGTTGGGGGCTACTACTCTTGTTTTGCTACATGGACATGTTGTCAAGCTGCCTCTTAAGTATTTCTGTTTATAGCCACAGAGTTGTGCTGTTCTCAACCTTGACCAGAGAAGCCTCTTTGGCAGTGGCAGCAAAGCGGGGACTCAGACTGGACAGAGTGACTGTTGAGTGTTCAGAGCTAAAGAGGCCATCGCTATCAACCCCTTCCAGGCTCAGAGAACGCCTCAGAAGTAGGGGCAGAAAGAATAGAAGAGTAGGAAGCCGAAGATGGCTCAGTGGTTAGTTAGCACTAACAGCTCTATCAGAGAACCAAAGTTTAGATCCCAACACCCACACCAGGAGGCTCACAAATGCCGGTAACCATCTCCAAGGGATCCAGTGCTCCTTCTGGCCTTTGTGGGCATAGGCGTGTACACACACACACACACACACACACACACAGACACACAGACACAGACATACACACACTCTCACACACAAATATGCACAGACACACACACACATATAGACACACACACACACACACTACAAATAAGTACATAAGCTAAATCTTTTTTTAAGAATACAAGGCAGAGGATGGGAAGAAATGGCATGAAATACTGTCTTCTTGGCATGACCTGGCCATTGTACTCATGAACTCACTGCAGCTGTAGTTACCTGCACAAGACCAATCCAACATCAGCAGCCAATATCCCAGCAGAGAGGACCAGCTGGACTCAGTGGGTTACAAGGGGAATGGAGGAATACATGAAGAAATGAGGACAAATTGGAGAATGTCCAGGGAGAGGGGGAAGCTGGGAGGTATTATCAAAAGACATTGTATATATACATAGAATTTTCAAAAAGAAAAAGATGTTCTACAATAGATAAACACAGCAGAAAGCTTTGGTCATTGTAGTAGGATAGGTTCATAGGGTCGAGGAAATTGGCTCAAACCAGTTGCCAAGGCATGCACATAATGTACTTCCTTATGAGCCAACCTGGAGTCTGCCTAAGGGCCTAGTAACGTGTGCTGTCAGAGTTCCTGGTCACTGTCAGAGTTCCTGATCATGCAGAGTCTGCTTGAGGGTCTAGCAACAGGCACTGTCAGAGTTCCTGGTCACTGTCAGAGTTCCTGATCATACCCAGCCAATGAGGGATGACCATGCAATGCCACCAGATTGGGACACAGCTTGGGTGCTGGGAGGAGGGTACATAAGGCCTTTTCTTTTATTAAATAAAGGAGTTTGTTGTTTCCCTTCAACTGAATCACGGTGTCTGTCCTGTTGAGCCTGCACCTTCTCATCCCCTTTCCCAAAGGAGCCATTAGAATCAAGCAACAGGTCATAAAGAGGTTTCAGAGGAAATAAGGATTTTTTTTCTTCCCATCTTAGGTTTGTGGCCAAGGTCCTGAAGACAACAGAAAAAAAAATGATAAGAGAAAAGCACTCAACTGTATTTACTATATGAGGTGTGTCCATCAGTTTGACTGTCTGTTGGTCACAGGAACCTTAAGAAAAGAAGAAACAGGTAAACCATCTTGGTTAGGTTGAATGAGATGGCCAACACTCTTGGAGAGAATACCCAAACGAGGAGGATAGGAGCTGATGCTAATAAACCAGAGGAAATTCAGCAAGTTTTTGCAGATTCCTCATGCTACCTTGGTGTCTTTGGATCCTTTCTCTTTGGTTCATTTCTTTAATTTTTTTTTAGATTTATTTTATTTTTATTTATGTGTACATGTGTGTCTGTATCTATGTACGTCTGTGAAGATACCTGCACAGCAGAAGGCCTTAGGTTCCCCTGGAGCTGAAGTTAAAGGCAGTTATGAGTCTAGGTATGTGGATGCCGGGACACAAACTCTGGTCCTCTGAAAGAGCAGCAAGTGCTCTTAACCACTGAGCCAGCTCTCCAGCCCTGATTGGTGCATTTCCAAAGTTCCTGAATGAGGATCTGAAGACTTACTCCAGGGAAAAGGAGGGGAGAAGATGAGAGGAATCTGCTTTCTTGTGATGTTTTCTCACATTCCAAGACATCATATTTCAGGACTGTGGGATGTTTGTACATTGTGTGAAAAATGTATTGCTGTGATTAGTGTAATAAAATGCTGAATGGCCAATAGCTGGGCAGGAGGTATAGGCAGGATTTCTGGGGAAAGAAATGAAGTGAATGCCCGTGGGGGACAATGACACAATATGCCAACGAGACATGGGGAGGGATCAGACATACAGAATGAAAGAAAGGTAGGAAACACGAGACCAAAGGAAGATTAATAAAAATGAGTCAATTAAGTTATAAGAGCTAGTGGGACAAGCCTAAGCTAAGGCCGAGCTTTCATAATTAATAATAAGTCTCTGTGTCATTATTAGTGAGCTGTTGGCCCAAAGGAAAGTCCAGCTGCATATGGTTTCCAATGTAGAGGCTCACATATCCAAACACGGGGCCTGAGAAAGCTAAGAAAAGTTCTGGACGAGGAGCCAGATGTGGCCTCCTAGTCCTGCAGTCTCTGAGGTGGGCCAGTGCTCAGCATAGAGACACAGCTCCCAGTTGCTGCCTGTGGGCTTGAGCTGAGCCACACTGTGGCTGACGTGGCAGTTTAATATTTGCCTCAGGAGGTCAGAGAATACTGCAGGTGCTTAGGAAAGCCAGGTCCAGACGCAGAAAACCTCCAAAAATGTACAATATGTTTAAAAATGTGTTTAGATGCTGAAGAAAATGGCTACAGATAGTCACTAAAAATAATGTAAAGTCTTTAAAGAAAGAATAAAGTAATATAAAAAGAATAAGCCCTGTAAGAATGGGAAATACACAAGGTATCTGGATCCTGTATGGTAAGTACTTCATTGGCTTTGAATTTTTTAAAATGCAAATGTAAAAAAACAATAGCTGCTGAGAGACATTGGATTATAGAAACTGCTAAAATAAACCAACCTATATATTTTATGAGTGTCTTAACTTCAATATGGAAGTCAGAAAATATATTGTGTTAGGGGAGAGGCTATGCTTTTATTTCCATAGGAAACAAAAAGTTGTGTTCTCTACAAAATTAAGAAAGATCAGATTTGATTGGGAGTAGACCTGAAAATCCTGACTACAGACATAGAAAAGCCAAGAAAGACTACAGGACAGGTGATGTATATGCTGATTCCTCTACTATGGGATAAATCTTGTTGGCTACAGGATCCTCATGACTTATTATTACATGTCATCCTTTCATATGGGTGTATAGAGACTTATATTACAGTTTGGTTATACAGTCCAAACAAACTTATAAAATTGACAGATACCTTTTACCTGCTCATAAAACAAAAAATCATCTTTAGCTGACTTGTGCACACCACACGTTCCATACTTGTGTTAATACAAATATATATGTTACCTTTAAAAGTTAATGTGTTTTCAGAAAAAAGGATCAGACACCAATAAAGAGAAGTAGCCCAGGTTATCTAGGCTCTCAGAATGCCTCTGTTACAGTTACCTCAAAATTCTGCATCCAGAACAACTTCAAAGCTGCTAGCTGAGATGGTCTAGCCTCATAGACTGTTCAATAAGAACTTCAAATAAGCCTTTTACTTTCCCATCACACCAAGACTGGACAACAGCTTTGACCATTATCTCAATTTTCTCAGAGTCTCCTAAAGATGCTGTTGCCCACAGACAACAGGAAGCAGTCTAGAGTATACAACATGCTACCAAGAGGTGGGGTGGGTGGTTTCTGGCCATTCGGTGGGTTGTGGATGTTTGTCATTGTTTAGGGGAGTTGCTTACAAATTGCTATTGGTAACAGGAAAAAGCTGAACAAAGGAGATTAGATTTGGGAATCTCTTTCCAAAGGGAAAAAGGAGAATATAGTATAGAAATGATGGGATAAAAGGGCAAATTGCTGAGTCTACTTTTAAACAACCACTAATCTCAAATATTTCACATTCGTATGGATTTTTGTATATTGATATAAATTTAAGGTTATTTTTGTTATACTGTATACACATTTCTACTCTTGCTTAAGGTACTGTACATATGCAGCTCATTTAAAAATTTAATGTAAAGTTCTAGTCCTTAAAAGCTATTATTATAAACCATTTAAGATAATTAAGAAATACAGGTTTGTAGTTAGTCATCTACATAGCAATCAAACTTGTAGTCAAGTTAGGTATGTTTTCAAGGTCATACAGAAATATATTTTACATAGATGGTCTTCAAATACTTCAAAGACCTACACTGGAAACAGCATTTAAAATGTTTTAATAACATAAGGCTTTTCATGACAGTGAGACATGTCTGCTCCTGGCAGGACCAATTTATTTCAAAAAAGGATGATGGGCATCAAAGAACTTCCATATGGAATCTGCTTTCATTGTGGCAAAACTAGCCACTGGGTAGGAAACCACCCTTGCCTCAACTGCTGACAGTATGCTGTTTAAATTGGACAAACAGGACACAAAAGAAAGCGATTGACAAACTTTGCCAAGACAAGGGAGAGCAGTTCTTCAAAATTCCTGCTTCACATAAATCTGTCAGATATTCTAGGCCTGTAGGCTGAAGATGGATGCCCCAACATTGTAGAGGAAACTTGGGTGACTGTCCAGGCAGCCAGATGTCTCTGTCATTTCTATAGTTTTAGAAGTTGTTTGCTCTGCACTTCCTATTCACTCAGGTAATCTTTTATCCTTCTTGGGTCTCTGATGGAGTTGAAGACTAGATAGTTATAGTTACAGTTTTCCTTGTTACCAAATTCAGGGGAAAAAAAACTTACATAAAAGGTGAAAAGTTTATAAGGTGGAGAAACATAAAAGCCTAAGTTGTTTATCTAAGAAGATGTTTTAAGATCCGAAAAGATATTTTTAGGATGGTAATACAAGATATGATAGAAAATGGTTTAGGTATAAAACTTTGGACTCACTAAAATAGGATAGATAATACAGTACTTTCTCTGAATTTGCCAAATTCATATGGACTAAACTTACTTGATAATTGTTCTTGTTCTATATAGTTTACTATGCTAGAGTTAAAACCTTTCCTTTTTATTTAGACAAAAAAAAGGAGAAATGTGGGATAGTTGTACATTGTGTGAAAATGTATTGCTGTAATTGGTGTAATAAAAAGCTGAATGGCCAATTGCTAGGCCAGAGGTATAGGCAAGAGATAACTGAGGTGTGAGGAGTCTCCATGTCGTTATTAGTGGGCAGGCAGCCCAAAGGAGGGTCCAGCTACACAGGACAGCATATCCTGTGCTACATCCAAGTGCTTGAGGACTTTATGCTCCGCCTTCCCCCAGGCAAATGCTGCCGCTCATAAGCTCAAAAGATAATTTGGGGAAATAATTCTTTAACACACAGTTGTTCCCTATATGTTGATGATCATCAAATCTCTGTGTGTAGCCCTCAATGTTGTCTCCACCCTTGGCAAGGAGTCTACAGGAACCTAAAACTTAGTTGGCATGTCCTAAATCAATCATGATCACCTACGGCTATATAGTTGAATTATGTGTTCTCTCCCCACCCCCCTAAAAAGAATATGTTCGGGAAACCTAGACTCTATTATCTCAGATATGACCTTATTTCCAAATAAGGCCATTACAGGAAATGATTACATAAGATTGGGGCTTCCAAGATGGCTTAGTGGGTAAAGGCGCTCGTTACACATGCCTGGTGACCTGAGTCAGACTGTCAGAATCCATTTGACAACACAAGTAGAGAAACGGCTCCAAGGTGTTGTCCTCTGACATCTGCATGTGCACATGACATGCACACATACACATGTACACATGCCCATACACACATCATGCACATATATAAATATTTTTAAAAGAAAATTATATGGCATGCATAAAAAAAAACCCATAAGATGAAATCATAGTGTGATGGAGAAATACCTAGACAACATGACCACTATCCTGATAAAAGGGAAGTCTGTGCATGTAAAGGGCATAAAAGGACAACGTCGTGTGAAGACCAGATTCACACCAAGAGTTTCCAGAAGCGAGAAATCAGCTTAAAATAAAGCTCTCTCTAGTGTGCTCTGAAGGAATGACACCTTCGTGGTCTTCCAGCGGCTACACTTGGTGATAACCAGTTTCTGTTGCTTAAGCCACCCCACGTGTGGTGGTTTGCAGCCACAGCACCCGTGAGCCCCACCCAACAGCTCTGCTGTCAATCATATGCTTCGACCTCAGTGACGAAACACAAGGTCACCACCTGCCACCTGGGCTGGGGTCTCCACCGACTCGTTCTTTTCCCTCTCCCTTCTCATCCGTCTTGGACCACATCATTTCAACCCTCCTTAGGAAGTGATTTTATGGTCTTGTGCCCTCTTGCTATTAACACACAAGTCTACACTTGTCATCTCTCATCAGGAAATAACACAGGTGGGTGTCTTACCATCTGGGACTTCATCCTCTTTAATGCTGTCTCCACATGCCACCACAGTGACTCTTCAAAGTCACAGATCTGAGAGCTTTAGGATTGTCTCAAGCTGACCTCCATTTCTCTTTTGCTTCCACCCCACGGTGCTCTTTACCTAGCTTCTCTTCACTCGGTAATGCCAAGGTTAGAAACCTCATCGAAACATCATATCCCGGAGACTGTATGTAGGAGATTAGTTTTACAGGTAACCCTGTTTAAATTAGTCAACTATCATAATATATCTCCAGTATGACTGGAACTTAATGAATTTCTGGGGTGAAATACTCCTTCTAGCTTGCATACATAACATTAAAAATAGCAAGTTACAAGCTAGTATTTCATCAAGATGAAAATATAAACTCCCTCTTAAGTTTTTCCATGTCCCATAGAAAAGTCTGTTTTCATTGTGTTTTCAGATTTAAGATCAGTGCATTTTTTGCCACTGCAATAAAGTATCAGAGGCTGTGTGCTCTAGAAATGAAACAGCCATGTAGTTCACCATTTGGGAGGCTGAAAACCTACACAGCACAGGCTGACTCCTCGGGAGAGGATCCCCCTGGCTAAGTCACTGTTTTGGGAGGATGTGTGTACCGAGAAGCAGGCACACACTAAGACAGGAAGCCAGAGCATTGGAAGGGTTCGGTTTGGTTTGGGTTTTGTTTGTTTGTCTTTTAGTTTCTCTGTGTAGCCCTGGCTGTCCTGGAACTCTCTCTGTCGACCAGGCTGGCCTCGAACTCAGACATCTGCCTGCCTCTGCCTCCCAAGCCCTGAGATTAAAGGCGTGCATCACTACTGGTCCTCTCCTAACAACTTTCTATCAGAAGAATTAGCTCAGACTCCCATGAAAGCCATCTTATTCCTGTCTGAGGAGGACAAGACAACAAACTCATCCATTCCCCACTTTTAGAGACCCTGCTAACGCCAACCATCACCACACGGGACTAACTGGAACCCTTTCATCACACCAAAGCAGCTCTAATCCCCCTATTTTGATTTTCCCTAAACTTTGTCAATTACAAGGCCTTTAGCACATCCTTCTGAAGGGACATCTTAAAGTTGCTGTTTCCTATGCCTCTTCCACTTCTACTGTCAGATCCTTCATCCCTCTCTTGAATTTACTATATATATATACATATATATACCACTAAATCTAAAATCTAGACGAGGGCTATAGAGATGTCTGAGTAGTTAAGATGTTCTTCCAGAGGACTCAAGTTTGATTCCAGTCCCCACACGGCTGCTCACAACCATCTGAAACTCCAGGTCCTAGAGATCTGATGTCCTCCTCTTCCGGCCTTCCCTGGTAGTACTCACATGGTACAGGTACACATGCTGATCAAACACTCATGCAAATCATAGTAAAGTTTTAAAAATTAAATCTAGATCCTTCTACCAATTTCAATCTCAGTTTGTGCCATAGAAGACAGACTTCTTCCTACCAGTTTGGCCAACGTCATGCCAAGGGTTGGCTAGCATCACTGAGGAGAAACTGTGTGTGTGTGTGTGTGTGTGTGTGTGTGTGTGTGTGTGTGTGTGTGTGTCTGTGTCTGTGTGTCTGTGTGTGTCTGTCTGTCTGTCTCATAAACAGGCCCCCCTCAAAACAAAGTTTGTCATTTACACTCCACAAACATCTTGACTGAATATCAGATTCAACTCTAAGCCCTTCAAATAGAAGCCAAATAGCTTCCCTGTTTACAGAAATGAAACCATAGTATACCCGTGCACTCTCTTCCCCAGCCGGCCCCTCCCCCAGCACAGGCTCAGTGTGTGGCCTACACCGGGCCACTTCTGCCTCCTTCTGCCCCCCACAGCATCCACCACCATTAATTTCCCTTCGCCACTCTGAAGAGAGAGGATGAGGACTGAAAAACTATTTTCAAAAGTAATTTTTCCAAGTGGCACAGTCAAAGTGGCCAAAGGTAACCATTTGTAATAATTATGGTAATAAAAAGCATTATCACACTGTTGACCTTTGGGAAGCTTTCAGCCCACAAACACGAACTAATGAACAATGAATGTTAAAACCACGTGCTCTGCTCACACTCCCGCTCCCGGACCCCATGCCAACACTCGTTTTCCTCTTATTTGTTAAAGTTCAAGTGGGGGTAGCTCTGAAGGCTTAAATTTGGTGCAAAATAAAACATCCCTATTAATTGCAAAATTAAAAGCCCTTCATTGAAGAGCGGGCCACTATTTTCGCACCCACCACCTTTCTTTCTCTCCAGAGTGCGGAGCCTGCTAACATGGCTGCACGAGACCTTCCCTCTCTTCCTTTAGAGCTGATCATACAGTGACGGTCGGGAGGAACACTCTTGAATTCAATACATTTCAATCATCCCACTTCTTAGCTCAAGTGTCTTTGCTTTTTACAAACTCTACTCCCACTGATGTTTTTAATATCAGCTTGAGGTTTTCCCTAAGCATTGTGTATCGCTTCTCCCAGACTTTTCAAACAAACCCCGTTTGCTAAAGTATAAGATCTTGGTTGATTTGGATACAGGCCATCAGAGAGCCGCTAAGGGAAGCTGTCACAATGAGACAATCACAAGCACGTCCCACCTACAGGCCACACACATCTTATTTGCTTGTTTAGATGCCTCTGAATTTTTAGGACATTTAGTCAGCACCCCATCTGGTACTAGACTTCATGCCCAACACTTAATTTTCTAGTGTCGAGGATAGAAATTCAAATATGAAAATATTTGAATTGCTAGAGTTTAAACATATGCCTACGTCAGACCTCTTATTACCTCAATAGGCCTCTGTTGATCTGTAAAACTATTTCACTTTCTCCATCTCTCTTCCTACCTGCTGACGGGCAGAAATTAAATACAAGTACCCTATTTAAAAAGACAACTATGCCATTGTGTTTGAAGTACTCAGAAATGGTTTATTCCTCTTACTTCAGTATTTCCTTCAAATTTACCTTCTCTAGTGGGACGTGCTTCTTTATTCTCCTCTGCTCCAGACTGCGGGAATCTAAATGGCCAGAATTAGTTCTAAGAGGGCATTTCACGGTCCCCAAGTTTGCTTTCATACCACACTTTACAGCAAAGCACCAATCTTTGAGGGGTAGCTGTATTCCTATTATATAAGTTCGTGGATTGTTCTGCCTTTTGTTATATCAGATGCCATGATTTCCTCATAGAAAACACTGAGTGCACTGTGGAAAACGTTGAAATATTCGGGGAACGGTTCTTCACAACAAAACATGAGGCTTGTGTGTCCTTAGGACCAGTTCTCTTCTACAGGACACGGCACTTGTTTTCTTTCTATAAAATAAGTGAACTGGCCCTACATAAACACCGTGTGATAGCATGACCAAAAAATGAGAAAAAATGGAAAAGGATAAAACCATTTGATGTAAAACTTAAACACTTAAAAATGAGACTACTGAAAAATAACAGGAGTAAACAGAATCTCGGAGGTATGACTAGATAACCATTTTGCAGGGCCCCATGCAAAAATGAGAGAGTACAATTTCAAGATGGTGGCAGCAGAGGTCTGAGTGCCAGGACCCACGTGACCACAGGAGATACATGTGACTAAGGAGACTCCTACCATGAGTCTAAAGGACTCCTGTAAGACCCAGAATAAGCAGGGAGCTAGAATTTGAATGCATCCCAGGTTGGCCTCAAACTCGAGATCCCTCTGCCTCAGCCTGCCAAATGCCAAGGTTGCAAATTTGCGTCCCTACTTTCAGCCAAAATTCAGAACGATCACTCTTAGCCCTAAAGAATAACCACCACGCACTGTTTTCTGTGACCTAACCATAAAGATTACTCCCTTTAACTCACATAACAATCAGATACCCATCCTCATCTCCATTTCCCAGGGGAGGCTGTTGAGACCTAGGAGACAGTCGGAGGGACTTGGCTCTTGAAGTAGACACCTGCTGCTTTTATGCTACCAGATCCCTGCCTACACCACCTCCATTCCAGTTTGAAGAAATAATGGAAACCCCTAAGAGCAAAGGTATTCTCTTATCCTTCATGTCCCCAATGCTCAGGGCAAAGGTCGTTGTTAGACAGTAATTGTTTATGGGGTGTGTGCCCAGGTTCCCTACAACGGCACAAACCTCCCAGGCCCTCTCCTCAGAGCCTTCCTGCTGCCCTAAGCACCTCACAGCAGTGTTCTTGCTCTAAACTCACATTCTTCCGGAGCTTTGGATCCTAAGATTCTATAAGCCCAGGAAAATTCAACCTTGATCTTTTCCATGGTCCCGACCTGACCAGAACTGTAGCTGGCCACTGCCCTGCTTTAATTCTGTTGCTGTGCTAAAACTCTAACCAAAAGCAATTTAGGGAAAAGCGTTTATTTGACTAACAGGTCCACGATCGAAGAAAGGCAAGGCAGGAAGCTGAGGACTTTGAGGGACACTACTTACCCAGCATGTTTTCAGGTTCATGATCAGTAACCTTTCTTAGAAAACTCTTGGGCCATCTGCCCAGGGTTGGCACTGCTCACGTTAGCAATCAGGAAAATGCCCCCACAGACACCCCCACAGGCCAGTCTGGTAGGAGTGATTCCTTAACGGAGGTTCTCTCTTCCCAGGCGTGTTAAATTGGCAGCCGTGAGCAGCCATCACAGCCACGCTTCTGCAGCAGATTCTGTCATGACTCCACATTTACTTTCTACCTGGACTTCTGTCCTAACTACCTTGCCGTCCCCATGAAGAGACACCATGACCATGGCAATTTATATAAGAGCTTCCTGGGGCTCACAGTTCCAGATGGCTCTACTCCATCACCATCACGGCAGGGAGTACGGCGAGGGGCCAGCAGACATGGCACCAGAGCAGCAGCTGAGAGCTTGCTTACACCCTTATCCACAAGCAGGAGGCAGAGAGAGTACACTAGAAATGGCCCAGGCTTTGAAACCTCAAAATCGGCTCCCAGTGGCACACCTCCCCCAACAAGGCCACACCTCTAACTCCTCCCACACAGTTCCACCAACTGAGGACCAAGCATTCAAATACACAAACCTATGGGGTCTATTCTCACTCCATCCAACAACCACAAAATATATCTTCTCTCTCTCTCTCTCTCTCTCTCTCTCTCTCTCTCTCTCTCTCTCTCTCTCTCTCTCTCACACACACACACACACACACACACATTCTCTCTCTCACACAAACACTCACTCTCTCTCCCCTTCGATCTCTCTCTCCATCCCTCCTGTTCCCTTCCCCCTCTCTTCCTTCGAGGACCCTCCTTCCTTCGCTCCCTCATCCACAAGGAAAGATTGACAGGACCTCCCTAGGACCACACAGGACCTATGATTCTCTAGAACTCCCAGAACTCAGATAAACTCTTACATTTACAGTTGTAGTTTGCTACAACAAAAGGATGCAGATTAAAATCAGAAAGGGAAAAAAGACACACAGGGTGGTGTCCAAGAACAACCGAGTACCAGCTTTTGGCTGGTCGTGGACATCACTTAATTCTCCCTTCAGTGATGTGTGACTGTACTTGTGTGACCAACCTTAGCTAGTCAGTCTCTAGACTCCAGTAGTCGCAGTGATTCACATGGCCCATGGCCTCAGGAATAAAATCCATCCCTATAAACAGGACATGAGGCAGTGGACAGATACAATAAGAAGAGTCTATAGCATATTTATTGCAGCGTTATTTTTTATCACATTGATTAGGTGTGGGAGGGTGGGGGTGGGGGTATGCAGGTGCCACAGTATGTCATTTTCCCCTCCCACAACATAGGTGACCGGGATCGAACTCAGGTCATTAGGCTTGCTGACAGGGGCGTTAACCCGGTGAGCCATCTTGCCGGCCCTGTGGTATTATTTTTATAATATGAAATTAGAAACCATCTTCACACCCAGC